>NW_027062771.1:0-125570 GCF_032884065.1 Artemia franciscana | reverse complement strand
ATAGATTCAGCAGTGAAAGTTTGATTCTATTTCTATGAGTCATACGCATATTCGCATATGCAAGTCCATAACTCTGACCTAGTAAGCAAATCCACGAACACCGCCCCGTTTAATAAAACTTCAATAAAACTTTTAATAGATTCAGCAGTGAAAGTTTGATTCTAGCTAGTCTATCTACTATTTCTATGAGTCATATGCAAGACAATAATATCGTAGAAATAGACAATAATATCGGCCACTGCGCGTCTTTTCTAAAATGACGTCTTGCATATGACTCATAGAAATAGTAGATAGACTAGATCTCATCTAGAGATCTAGATGAGTAGATCTCTGACCTAGTAAGCAAATCCACGAACAGAAATAGTAGAAATTGATAAGAAATAGTAGATAGACTAGCTAGAATCAAACTTTCTTGTATTCTAATTGATTTTATTGTATAAGATATTATTGTCTATTAAATAGACAATAATATCGGCCACTGCGCGTCTTTTCTAAAATGACGTCTTGCATATGACTCTTGCTTACTAGATTCATAGCTGAAAAAATTTAATTTTTTTTTCTAATGACTTTAAAAGTCATTTATTAAACGGAGTCATATGCAAGACGTCATTTTAGAAAAGACGCGCAGTGGCCGATATTATTGTCTATTTCTACCGATATTATATTCTTGCATATGACTCATAGAAATAGTAGATAGACTTGCTAGAATCAAACTTTCACTGCTGAATCTATTAAAAGTTTTATTGATTGTAGCTAGTCTATCTACTATTGATTCTAGCTGGTCTAGAATCAATAGTAGGTTTTTAAAATCAATTAGAATACAAGAAAGTTTAATAAAACTCATAGAAATAAAATTTTATAAAACTTTGATTCTGGACATTTTCCTCTAGGCCTCTAGGTGGCCGATATTCAAATAGATTTAATAGATTCAGCAGTGAAAGTTTGATTCTAGATTCAAATAGATTTCTAAAATGACGTCTTGCATATGACTCATAGAAATAGTAGATAGACTAGCTAGAATCAAACTTTCACTGCTGAATCTATTAAAAGTTTTAATAGATTCTAAAATAACGTCTTGCATATGACTCATAGAAAACTTATTATCTCTATCTATTCTATTCTATCTATCTACTCTAAGTATTCTTAGAAACTTATCAAACTTTCACTGCTGAATCTATTAAAAGTTTTGAATCTTTAAGAATTAAAAGTTTTGAATCTATTAAAACTTTTAATAGATTCAGCAGTGAAAGTTTGATTCTAGCTAGTCTATCTACTATTTCTATGAGTCATATGCAAGACAATAATATCGTAGAAATAGACAATAATATCGGCCACTGCGCGTCTTTTCTAAAATGACGTCTTGCATATGACTCATAGAAATAGTAGATAGACTAGATCTCATCTAGAGATCTAGATGAGTAGATCTCTGACCTAGTAAGCAAATCCACGAACAGAAATAGTAGAAATTGATAAGAAATAGTAGATAGACTAGCTAGAATCAAACTTTCTTGTATTCTAATTGATTTTATTGTATAAGATATTATTGTCTATTAAATAGACAATAATATCGGCCACTGCGCGTCTTTTCTAAAATGACGTCTTGCATATGACTCTTGCTTACTAGATTCATAGCTGAAAAAATTTTATTTTTTTTCTAATGACTTTAAAAGTCATTTATTAAACGGAGTCATATGCAAGACGTCATTTTAGAAAAGACGCGCAGTGGCCGATATTATTGTCTACTTCTACCGATATTATATTCTTGCATATGACTCATAGAAATAGTAGATAGACTAGCTAGAATCAAACTTTCACTGCTGAATCTATTAAAAGTTTTATTGATTCTAGCTAGTCTATCTACTATTGATTCTAGCTGGTCTAGAATCAATAGTAAGTTTTTAAAATCAATTAGAATACAAGAAAGTTTAATAAAACTCATAGAAATAAAATTTTATAAGACTTTGATTCTGGACATTTTCCTCTAGGCCTCTAGGTGGCCGATATTCAAATAGATTTAATAGATTCAGCAGTGAAAGTTTGATTCTAGATGCAAATAGATTTCTAAAATGACGTCTTGGATATGACTCATAGAAATAGTAGATAGACTAGCTAGAATCAAACTTTCACTGCTGAATCTATTAAAAGTTTTAATAGATTCTAAAATGACGTCTTGCATATGACTCATAGAAAACTTGTTATCTCTATCTATTCTATTCTATCTATCTACTCTAAGTATTCTTAGAAACTTATCAAACTTTCACTGCTGAATCTATTAAAAGTTTTGAATCTTTAAGAATTAAAAGTTTTGAATCTATTAAAACTTTTAATAGATTCAGCAGTGAAAGTTTGATTCTAGCTAGTCTATCTACTATTTCTATGAGTCATATGCAAGACGTCATTTTAGAAAAGACGCGCAGTGGCCGATATTATTGTCTATTTCTACCGATATTATATTCTTGCATATGACTCATAGAAATAGTACTACAATATTTTACTACAAAGACTCAGATAGACTAGCTAGAATCAAACTTTCACTGTTTCTAGTGAAGGCTTGCGGCCTTGTGCAAAATATTTTCCTCTAGGCCTCTAGGTGGCCGATATTCAAATAGATTTAATAGATTCAGCAGTGAAAGTTTGATTCTAGCTAGTCTATCTACTATTTCTATGAGTCATATGCAAGTCCTTGTGCAAAATATTTTGATTCTAGCTAGTCTATCTACTATTTCTATGAGTTTTATTTGTCTATTCTAGCTAGTCTATCTACTATTTATGTTATGAATGAAATGAAAGGTCTTGCATACAAGAGTAGATAGATTTATTAAACGGAGTAGAAATAGAAATAGACAATAATATCGGCCACTGCGCGTCTTTTCTAAAATGACGTCTTGCATATGACTCATAGAAATAGTAGATAGACTAGCTAGAATAGACAAATAAAACTCATAGAAATAGTATATAGACTAGCTAGAATCAAACTATCTACTATTCCGATATACAAGATATTATTGTCTATTAAATAGACAATAATATCGGCCACTGCGCGTCTTTTCTAAAATGACGTCTTGCATATGACTCATAGAAATAGTAGATAGACTAGCTAGAATCAAACTTTCTTGTATTCTAATTGATTTTAAAAACTTACTATTGATTCTAGACCAGCTAGAATCAATAGTAGATAGACTAGCTAGAATCAATAAAACTTTTAATAGATTCAGCAGTGAAAGTTTGATTCTATTTCTATGAGTCATACGCATATTCTCATATGCAAGTCCTTGTGCAAAATATTTTGATTCTAGCTAGTCTATCTACTATTTCTATGAGTCATATGCAAGACGTCATTTTAGAAAAGACTTTTTCACTATTCAATAAATAGATTCAAATCTATTTGAATCTAGAATCAAACTTTCTGTTTGATTCTAATAGAATCAATAGAATAGCACTAGTTCGTATGTGACGTCTTGCATATGGTTCTAGAATTCTAATCTATTGATTCTAGACCAGCTAAAATCAATAGTAGATAGACTAGCAAGAATCAATAAAACTTTTAATAGATTCAGCAGTGAAAGTTTGATTCTATTTCTATGAGTCATACGCATATTCTCATATGCAAGTCCATAACTCTGACCTAGTAAGCAAATCCACGAACACTGCCCCGTTTAATAAAACTTCAATAAAACTTTTAATAGATTCAGCAGTGAAAGTTTTATTCTAGCTAGTCTATCTACTATTTCTATGAGTCATATGCAAGACAATAATATCGTAGAAATAGACAATAATATCGGCCACTGCGCGTCTTTTCTAAAATGACGTCTTGCATATGACTCATAGAAATAGTAGATAGACTATATCTCATCTAGAGATCTAGATGAGTAGATCTCTGACCTAGTAAGCAAATCCACGAACAGAAATAGTAGAAATTGATAAGAAATAGTAGATAGACTAGCTAGAATCAAACTTTCTTGTATTCTAATTGATTTTATTGTATAAGATATTATTGTCTATTAAATAGACAATAATATCGGCCACTGTGCGTCTTTTCTAAAATGACGTCTTGCATATGACTCTTTCTTACTAGATTCATAGCTGAAAATTTTTTTTTTTTTCTAATGACTTTAAAAGTCATTTATTAAACGGAGTCATATGCAAGACGTCATTTTAGAAAAGACGCGCAGTGGCCGATATTATTGTCTATTTCTACCGATATTATATTCTTGCATATGACTCATAGAAATAGTAGATAGACTAGTTAGAATCAAACTTTCACTGCTGAATCTATTAAAAGTTTTATTGATTCTAGCTAGTCTATCTACTATTGATTCTAGCTGGTCTAGAATCAATAGTAAGTTTTTAAAATCAATTAGAATACAAGAAAGTTTAATAAAACTCATAGAAATAAAATTTTATAAAACTTTGATTCTGGACATTTTCCTCTAGGCCTCTAGGTGGCCGATATTCAAATAGATTTAATAGATTCAGCAGTGAAAGTTTGATTCTAGATTCAAATAGATTTCTAAAATGACGTCTTGCATATGACTCATAGAAATAGTAGATAGACTAGCTAGAATCAAACTTTCACTGCTGAATCTATTAAAAGTTTTAATAGATTCTAAAATGACGTCTTGCATATGACTCATAGAAAACTTATTATCTCTATCTATTCTATTCTATCTATATACTCTAAGTATTCTTAGAAACTTATCAAACTTTCACTGCTGACTCTATTAAAAGTTTTGAATCTTTAAGAATTAAAAGTTTTGAATCTATTAAAACTTTTAATAGATTCAGCAGTGAAAGTTTGATTCTAGCTAGTCTATCTACTATTTCTATGAGTCATATGCAAGACGTCATTTTAGAAAAGACGCGCAGTGGCCGATATTATTGTCTATTTCTACCGATATTATATTCTTGCATATGACTCATAGAAATAGTACTACAATATTTTACTACAAAGACTCATAGAAATAGTAGATAGACTAGCTAGAATCAAACTTTCACTGTTTCTAGTGAAGGCTTGCGGCCTTGTGCAAAATATTTTCCTCTAGGCCTCTAGGTGGCCGATATTCAAATAGATCTAATAGATTCAGCAGTGAAAGTTTGATTCTAGCTAGTCTATCTACTATTTCTATGAGTCATATGCAAGTCCTTGTGCAAAATATTTTGATTCTAGCTAGTCTATCTACTATTTCTATGAGTTTTATTTGTCTATTCTAGCTAGTCTATCTACTATTTATGTTATGAATGAAATGAAAGGTCTTGCATACAAGAGTAGATAGATTTATTAAACGGAGTAGAAATAGAAATAGACAATAATATCGGCCACTGCGCGTCTTTTCTAAAATGACGTCTTGCATATGACTCATAGAAATAGTAGATAGACTAGCTAGAATAGACAAATAAAACTCATAGAAATAGTAGATAGACTAGCTAGAATCAAACTATCTACTATTCCGATATATAAGATATTATTGTCTATTAAATAGACAATATTATCGGCCACTGCGCGTCTTTTCTAAAATGACGTCTTGCATATGACTCATAGAAATAGTAGATAGACTAGCTAGAATCAAACTTTCTTGTATTCTAATTGATTTTAAAAACTTACTATTGATTCTAGACCAGCTAGAATCAATAGTAGATAGACTAGCTAGAATCAATAAAACTTTTAATAGATTCAGCAGTGAAAGTTTGATTCTATTTCTATGAGTCATACGCATATTCTCATATGCAAATCCTTGTGCAAAATATTTTGATTCTAGCTAGTCTATCTACTATTTCTATGAGTCATATGCAAGACGTCATTTTAGAAAAGACTTTTTCACTATTCAATAAATAGATTCAAATCTATTTGAATCTAGAATCAAACTTTCTGTTTGATTCTAATAGAATCAATAGAATAGCACTAGTTCGTATGTGACGTCTTGCATATGGTTCTAGAATTCTAATCTATTGATTCTAGACCAGCTAGAATCAATAGTAGATAGACTAGCAAGAATCAATAAAACTTTTAATAGATTCAGCAGTGAAAGTTTGATTCTATTTCTATGAGTCATACGCATATTCTCATATGCAAGTCCATAACTCTGACCTAGTAAGCAAATCCACGAACACCGCCCTGTTTAATAAAACTTCAATAAAACTTTTAATAGATTCAGCAGTGAAAGTTTGATTCTAGCTAGTCTATCTACTATTTCTATGAGTCATATGCAAGACAATAATATCGTAGAAATAGACAATAATATCGGCCACTGCGCGTCTTTTCTAAAATGACGTCTTGCATATGACTCATAGAAATAGTAGATAGACTAGATCTCATCTAGAGATCTAGATGAGTAGATCTCTGACCTAGTAAGCAAATCCACGAACAGAAATAGTAGAAATTGATAAGAAATAGTAGATAGACTAGCTAGAATCAAACTTTCTTGTATTCTAATTGATTTTATTGTATAAGATATTATTGTCTATTAAATAGACAATAATATCGGCCACTGCGCGTCTTTTCTAAAATGACGTCTTGCATATGACTCTTGCTTACTAGATTCATAGCTGAAAAATTTTTATTTTTTTTTCTAATGACTTTAAAAGTCATTTATTAAACGGAGTCATATGCAAGACGTCATTTTAGAAAAGACGCGCAGTGGCCGATATTATTGTCTATTTCTACCGATATTATATTCTTGCATATGACTAATAGAAGTAGTAGATAGACTAGCTAGAATCAAACTTTCACTGCTGAATCTATTAAAAGTTTTATTGATTCTAGCTAGTCTATCTACTATTGATTCTAGCTGGTCTAGAATCAATAGTAAGTTTTTAAAATCAATTAGAATACAAGAAAGTTTAATAAAACTCATAGAAATAAAATTTTATAAAACTTTGATTCTGGACATTTTCCTCTAGGCCTCTAGGTGGCCGATATTCAAATAGATTTAATAGATTCAGCAGTGAAAGTTTGATTCTAGATTCAAATAGATTTCTAAAATGACGTCTTGCATATGACTCATAGAAATAGTAGATAGACTAGCTAGAATCAAACTTTCACTGCTGAATCTATTAAAAGTTTTAATAGATTCTAAAATGACGTCTTGCATATGAATCATAGAAAACTTATTATCTCTATCTATTCTATTCTATCTATCTACTCTAAGTATTCTTAGAAACTTATCAAACTTTCACTGCTGAATCTATTAAAAGTTTTGAATCTTTAAGAATTAAAAGTTTTGAATCTATTAAAACTTTTAATAGACTCAGCAGTGAAAGTTTGATTCTAGCTAGTCTATCTACTATTTCTATGAGTCATATGCAAGACGTCATTTTAGAAAAGACGCGCAGTGGCCGATATTATTGTCTATTTCTACCGATATTATATTCTTGCATATGACTCATAGAAATAGTACTACAATATTTTACTACAAAGACTCATAGAAATAGTAGATAGACTAGCTAGAATCAAACTTTCACTGTTTCTAGTGAAGGCTTGCGGCCTTGTGCAAAATATTTTCCTCTAGGCCTCTAGGTGGCCGATATTCAAATAGATTTAATAGATTCAGCAGTGAAAGTTTGATTCTAGCTAGTCTATCTACTATTTCTATGAGTCATATAAAAGTCCTTGTGCAAAATATTTTGATTCTAGCTAGTCTATCTACTATTTATGTTATGAATGAAATGAAAGGTCTTGCATACAAGAGTAGATAGATTTATTAAACGGAGTAGAAATAGAAATAGACAATAATATCGGCCACTGCGCGTCTTTTCTAAAATGACGTCTTGCATATGACTCATAGAAATAGTAGATAGACTAGCTAGAATAGACAAATAAAACTCATAGAAATAGTAGATAGACTAGCTAGAATCAAACTATCTACTATTCCGATATACAAGATATTATTGTCTATTAAATAGACAATACTATCGGCCACTGCGCGTCTTTTCTAAAATGACGTCTTGCATATGACTCATAGAAATAGTAGATAGACTAGCTAGAATCAAACTTTCTTGTATTCTAATTGATTTTAAAAACTTACTATTGATTCTAGACCAGCTAGAATTAATAGTAGATAGACTAGCTAGAATCAATAAAACTTTTAATAGATTCAGCAGTGAAAGTTTGATTCTATTTCTATGAGTCATACGCATATTCTCATATGCAAGTCCTTGTGCAAAATATTTTGATTCTAGCTAGTCTATCTACTATTTCTATGAGTCATATGCAAGACGTCATTTTAGAAAAGACTTTTTCACTATTCAATAAATAGATTCAAATCTATTTGAATCTAGAATCAAACTTTCTGTTTGATTCTAATGGAATCAATAGAATAGCACTAGTTCGTATGTGACGTCTTGCATATGGTTCTAGAATTCTAATCTATTGATTCTAGACCAGCTAGAATCAATAGTAGATAGACTAGAAAGAATCAATAAAACTTTTAATAGATTCAGCAGTGAAAGTTTGATTCTATTTCTATGAGTCATACGCATATTCTCATATGCAAGTCCATAACTCTGACCTAGTAAGCAAATCCACGAACACCGCCCCGTTTAATAAAACTTCAATAAAACTTTTAATAGATTCAGCAGTGAAAGTTTGATTCTAGCTAGTCTATCTACTATTTCTATGAGTCATATGCAAGACAATAATATCGTAGAAATAGACAATAATATCGGCCACTGCGCGTCTTTTCTAAAATGACGTCTTGCATATGACTCACAGAAATAGTAGATAGACTAGATCTCATCTAGAGATCTAGATGAGTAGATCTCTGACCTAGTAAGCAAATCCAGGAACAGAAATAGTAGAAATTGATAAGAAATAGTAGATAGACTAGCTAGAATCAAACTTTCTTGTATTCTAATTGATTTTATTGTATAAGATATTATTGTCTATTAAATAGACAATAATATCGGCCACTGCGCGTCTTTTCTAAAATGACGTCTTGCATATGACTCTTGCTTACTAGATTCATAGCTGAAAATTTGTTTTTTTCTAATGACTTTAAAAGTCATTTATTAAACGGAGTCATATGCAAGACGTCATTTTAGAAAAGACGCGCAGTGGCCGATATTATTGTCTATTTCTACCGATATTATATTCTTGCATATGACTCATAGAAATAGTAGATAGACTAGCTAGAATCAAACTTTCACTGCTGAATCTATTAAAAGTTTTATTGATTCTAGCTAGTCTATCTACTATTGATTCTAGCTGGTCTAGAATCAATAGTAAGTTTTTAAAATCAATTAGAATACAAGAAAGTTTAATAAAACTCATAGAAATAAAATTTTATAAAACTTTGATTCTGGACATTTTCCTCTAGGCCTCTAGGTGGCCGATATTCAAATAGATTTAATAGATTCAGCAGTGAAAGTTTGATTCTAGATTCAAATAGATTTCTAAAATGACGTCTTGCATATGACTCATAGAAATAGTAGATAGACTAGCTAGAATCAAACTTTCACTGCTGAATCTATTAAAAATTTTAATAGATTCTAAAATGACGTCTTGCATATGACTCATAGAAAACTTATTATCTCTATCTATTCTATTCTATCTATCTACTCTAAGTATTCTTAGAAACTTATCAAACTTTCACTGCTGAATCTATTAAAAGTTTTGAATCTTTAAGAATTAAAAGTTTTGAATCTATTAAAACTTTTAATAGATTCAGCAGTGAAAGTTTGATTCTAGCTAGTCTATCTACTATTTCTATGAGTCATATGCAAGACGTCATTTTAGAAAAGACGCGCAGTGGCCGATATTATTGTCTATTTCTACCGATATTATATTCTTGCATATGACTCATAGAAATAGTACTACAATATTTTACTACAAAGACTCATAGAAATAGTAGATAGACTAGCTAGAATCAAACTTTCACTGTTTCTAGTGAAGGCTTGCGGCCTTGTGCAAAATATTTTCCTCTAGGCCTCTAGGTGGCCGATATTCAAATAGATTTAATAGATTCAGCAGTGAAAGTTTGATTCTAGCTAGTCTATCTACTATTTCTATGAGTCATATGCAAGTCTTTGTGCAAAATATTTTGATTCTAGCTAGTCTATCTACTATTTCTATGAGTTTTATTTGTCTATTCTAGCTAGTCTATCTACTATTTATGTTATGAATGAAATGAAAGGTCTTGCATACAAGAGTAGGTAGATTTATTAAACGGAGTAGAAATAGAAATAGACAATAATATCGGCCACTGCGCGTCTTTTCTAAAATGACGTCTTGCATATGACTCATAGAAATAGTAGATAGACTAGCTAGAATAGACAAATAAAACTCATAGAAATAGTAGATAGACTAGCTAGAATCAAACTACCTACTATTCCGATATACAAGATATTATTGTCTATTAAATAGACAATAATATCGGCCACTGCGCGTCTTTTCTAAAATGACGTCTTGCATATGAGTCATAGAAATAGTAGATAGACTAGCTAGAATCAAACTTTCTTGTATTCTAATTGATTTTAAAAACTTACTATTGATTCTAGACCAGCTAGAATCAATAGTAGATAGACTAGCTAGAATCAATAAAACTTTTAATAGATTCAGCAGTGAAAGTTTGATTCTATTTCTATGAGTCATACGCATATTCTCATATGCAAGTCCTTGTGCAAAATATTTTGATTCTAGCTAGTCTATCTACTATTTCTATGAGTCATATGCAAGACGTCATTTTAGAAAAGACTTTTTCACTATTCAATAAATAGATTCAAATCTATTTGAATCTAGAATCAAACTTTCTGTTTGATTCTAATAGAATCAATAGAATAGCACTAGTTCGTATGTGACGTCTTGCATATGGTTCTAGAATTCTAATCTATTGATTCTAGACCAGCTAGAATCAATAGTAGATAGACTAGCAAGAATCAATAAAACTTTTAATAGATTCAGCAGTGAAAGTTTGATTCTATTTCTATGAGTCATACGCATATTCTCATATGCAAGTCCATAACTCTGACCTAGTAAGCAAATCCACGAACACCGCCCCGTTTAATAAAACTTCAATAAGACTTTTAATAGATTCAGCAGTGAAAGTTTGATTCTAGCTAGTCTATCTACTATTTCTATGAGTCATATGCAAGACAATAATATCGTAGAAATAGACAATAATATCGGCCACTGCGCATCTTTTCTAAAATGACGTCTTGCATATGACTCATAGAAATAGTAGATAGACTAGATCTCATCTAGAGATCTAGATGAGTAGATCTCTGACCTAGTAAGCAAATCCACGAACAGAAATAGTAGAAATTGATAAGAAATAGTAGATAGACTAGCTAGAATCAAACTTTCACTGCTGAATCTATTAAAAGATTTAATAGATTCTAAAATGACGTCTTGCATATGACTCATAGAAAACTTATTATCTCTATCTATTCTATTCTATCTATCTACTCTAAGTATTCTTAGAAACTTATCAAACTTTCACTGCTGAATCTATTAAAAGTTTTGAATCTTTAAGAATTAAAAGTTTTGAATCTATTAAACATTTTAATAGATTCAGCAGTGAAAGTTTGATTCTAGCTAGTCTATCTACTATTTCTATGAGTCATATGCAAGACGTTATTTTAGAAAAGACGCGCAGTGGCCGATATTATTGTCTATTTCTACCGATATTATATTCTTGCATATGACTCATAGAAATAGTACTACAATATTTTACTACAAAGACTCATAGAAATAGTAGATAGACTAGCTAGAATCAAACTTTCACTGTTTCTAGTGAAGGCTTGCGGCCTTGTGCAAAATATTTTCCTCTAGGCCTCTAGGTGGCCGATATTCAAATAGATTTAATAGATTCAGCAGTGAAAGTTTGATTCTGGCTAGTCTATCTACTATTTCTATGAGTCATATGCAAGTCCTTGTGCAAAATATTTTGATTCTAGCTAGTCTATCTACTATTTCTATGAGTTTTATTTGTCTATTCTAGCTAGTCTATCTACTATTTATGTTATGAATGAAATGAAAGGTCTTGCATACAAGAGTAGATAGATTTATTAAACGGAGTAGAAATAGAAATAGACAATAATATCGGCCACTGCGCGTCTTTTCTAAAATGACGTCTTGCATATGACTCATAGAAATAGTAGATAGACTAGCTAGAATAGACAAATAAAACTCATAGAAATAGTAGATAGACTAGCTAGAATCAAACTATCTACTATTACGATATACAAGATATTATTGTCTATTAAATAGACAATAATATCGGCCACTGCGCGTCTTTTCTAAAATGACGTCTTGCATATGACTCATAGAAATAGTAGATAGACTAGCTAGAATCAAACTTTCTTGTATTCTAATTGATTTTAAAAACTTACTATTGATTCTAGACCAGCTAGAATCAATAGTAGATAGACTAGCTAGAATCAATAAAACTTTTAATAGATTCAGCAGTGAAAGTTTGATTCTATTTCTATGAGTCATACGCATATTCTCATATGCAAGTCCTTGTGCAAAATATTTTGATTCTAGCTAGTCTATCTACTATTTCTATGAGTCAAATGCAAGACGTCATTTTAGAAAAGACTTTTTCACTATTCAATAAATAGATTCAAATCTATTTGAATCTAGAATCAAACTTTCTTTTTGATTCTAATAGAATCAATAGAATAGCACTAGTTCGTATGTGACGTCTTGCATATGGTTCTAGAATTCTAATCTATTGATTCTAGACCAGCTAGAATCAATAGTAGATAGACTAGCAAGAATCAATAAAACTTTTAATAGATTCAGCAGTGAAAGTTTGATTCTATTTCTATGAGTCATACGCATATTCGCATATGCAAGTCCATAACTCTGACCTAGTAAGCAAATCCACGAACACCGCCCCGTTTAATAAAACTTCAATAAAACTTTTAATAGATTCAGCAGTGAAAGTTTGATTCTAGCTAGTCTATCTACTATTTCTATGAGTCATATGCAAGACAATAATATCGTAGAAATAGACAATAATATCGGCCACTGCGCGTCTTTTCTAAAATGACGTCTTGCATATGACTCATAGAAATAGTAGATAGACTAGATCTCATCTAGAGATCTAGATGAGTAGATCTCTGACCTAGTAAGCAAATCCACGAACAGAAATAGTAGAAATTGATAAGAAATAGTAGATAGACTAGCTAGAATCAAACTTTCTTGTATTCTAATTGATTTTATTGTATAAGATATTATTGTCTATTAAATAGACAATAATATCGGCCACTGCGCGTCTTTTCTAAAATGACGTCTTGCATATGACTCTTGCTTACTAGATTCATAGCTGAAAAAATTTAATTTTTTTTTCTAATGACTTTAAAAGTCATTTATTAAACGGAGTCATATGCAAGACGTCATTTTAGAAAAGACGCGCAGTGGCCGATATTATTGTCTATTTCTACCGATATTATATTCTTGCATATGACTCATAGAAATAGTAGATAGACTTGCTAGAATCAAACTTTCACTGCTGAATCTATTAAAAGTTTTATTGATTGTAGCTAGTCTATCTACTATTGATTCTAGCTGGTCTAGAATCAATAGTAGGTTTTTAAAATCAATTAGAATACAAGAAAGTTTAATAAAACTCATAGAAATAAAATTTTATAAAACTTTGATTCTGGACATTTTCCTCTAGGCCTCTAGGTGGCCGATATTCAAATAGATTTAATAGATTCAGCAGTGAAAGTTTGATTCTAGATTCAAATAGATTTCTAAAATGACGTCTTGCATATGACTCATAGAAATAGTAGATAGACTAGCTAGAATCAAACTTTCACTGCTGAATCTATTAAAAGTTTTAATAGATTCTAAAATAACGTCTTGCATATGACTCATAGAAAACTTATTATCTCTATCTATTCTATTCTATCTATCTACTCTAAGTATTCTTAGAAACTTATCAAACTTTCACTGCTGAATCTATTAAAAGTTTTGAATCTTTAAGAATTAAAAGTTTTGAATCTATTAAAACTTTTAATAGATTCAGCAGTGAAAGTTTGATTCTAGCTAGTCTATCTACTATTTCTATGAGTCATATGCAAGACAATAATATCGTAGAAATAGACAATAATATCGGCCACTGCGCGTCTTTTCTAAAATGACGTCTTGCATATGACTCATAGAAATAGTAGATAGACTAGATCTCATCTAGAGATCTAGATGAGTAGATCTCTGACCTAGTAAGCAAATCCACGAACAGAAATAGTAGAAATTGATAAGAAATAGTAGATAGACTAGCTAGAATCAAACTTTCTTGTATTCTAATTGATTTTATTGTATAAGATATTATTGTCTATTAAATAGACAATAATATCGGCCACTGCGCGTCTTTTCTAAAATGACGTCTTGCATATGACTCTTGCTTACTAGATTCATAGCTGAAAAAATTTTATTTTTTTTCTAATGACTTTAAAAGTCATTTATTAAACGGAGTCATATGCAAGACGTCATTTTAGAAAAGACGCGCAGTGGCCGATATTATTGTCTACTTCTACCGATATTATATTCTTGCATATGACTCATAGAAATAGTAGATAGACTAGCTAGAATCAAACTTTCACTGCTGAATCTATTAAAAGTTTTATTGATTCTAGCTAGTCTATCTACTATTGATTCTAGCTGGTCTAGAATCAATAGTAAGTTTTTAAAATCAATTAGAATACAAGAAAGTTTAATAAAACTCATAGAAATAAAATTTTATAAGACTTTGATTCTGGACATTTTCCTCTAGGCCTCTAGGTGGCCGATATTCAAATAGATTTAATAGATTCAGCAGTGAAAGTTTGATTCTAGATGCAAATAGATTTCTAAAATGACGTCTTGGATATGACTCATAGAAATAGTAGATAGACTAGCTAGAATCAAACTTTCACTGCTGAATCTATTAAAAGTTTTAATAGATTCTAAAATGACGTCTTGCATATGACTCATAGAAAACTTGTTATCTCTATCTATTCTATTCTATCTATCTACTCTAAGTATTCTTAGAAACTTATCAAACTTTCACTGCTGAATCTATTAAAAGTTTTGAATCTTTAAGAATTAAAAGTTTTGAATCTATTAAAACTTTTAATAGATTCAGCAGTGAAAGTTTGATTCTAGCTAGTCTATCTACTATTTCTATGAGTCATATGCAAGACGTCATTTTAGAAAAGACGCGCAGTGGCCGTTATTATTGTCTATTTCTACCGATATTATATTCTTGCATATGACTCATAGAAATAGTACTACAATATTTTACTACAAAGACTCAGATAGACTAGCTAGAATCAAACTTTCACTGTTTCTAGTGAAGGCTTGCGGCCTTGTGCAAAATATTTTCCTCTAGGCCTCTAGGTGGCCGATATTCAAATAGATTTAATAGATTCAGCAGTGAAAGTTTGATTCTAGCTAGTCTATCTACTATTTCTATGAGTCATATGCAAGTCCTTGTGCAAAATATTTTGATTCTAGCTAGTCTATCTACTATTTCAATGAGTTTTATTTGTCTATTCTAGCTAGTCTATCTACTATTTATGTTATGAATGAAATGAAAGGTCTTGCATACAAGAGTAGATAGATTTATTAAACGGAGTAGAAATAGAAATAGACAATAATATCGGCCACTGCACGTCTTTTCTAAAATGACGTCTTGCATATGACTCATAGAAATAGTAGATAGACTAGCTAGAATAGACAAATAAAACTCATAGAAATAGTAGATAGACTAGCTAGAATCAAACTATCTACTATTCCGAAATACAAGATATTATTGTCTATTAAATAGACAATAATATCGGCCACTGCGCGTCTTTTCTAAAATGACGTCTTGCATATGACTCATAGAAATAGTAGATAGACTAGCTAGAATCAAACTATCTTGTATTCTAATTGATTTTAAAAACTTACTATTGATTCTAGACCAGCTAGAATCAATAGTAGATAGACTAGCTAGAATCAATAAAACTTTTAATAGAT
The DNA here is from genome assembly GCF_032884065.1 of Artemia franciscana. Lineage (NCBI taxonomy): Eukaryota > Metazoa > Arthropoda > Branchiopoda > Anostraca > Artemiidae > Artemia > Artemia franciscana. The sequence continues at coordinate 109,630 of NW_027062771.1, read as the reverse complement.
TCAGCAGTGAAAGTTTGATTCTATTTCTATGAGTCATACGCATATTCTCATATGCAAGTCCTTATGCAAAATATTTTGATTCTAGCTAGTCTATCTACTATTTCTATGAGTCATATGCAAGACGTCATTTTAGAAAAGACTTTTTCACTATTCAATAAATAAATTCAAATCTATTTGAATCTAGAATCAAACTTTCTGTTTGATTCTAATAGAATCAATAGAATAGCACTAGTTCGTATGTGACGTCTTGCATATGGTTCTAGAATTCTAATCTATTGATTCTAGACCAGCTAGAATCAATAGTAGATAGACTAGCAAGAATCAATAAAACTTTTAATAGATTCAGCAGTGAAAGTTTGATTCTATTTCCATGAATCATACCCATATTCTCATATGCAAGTCCATAACTCTGACCTAGTAAGCAAATCCACGAACACCGCCCCGTTTAATAAAACTTCAATAAAACTTTTAATAGATTCAGCAGTGAAAGTTTGATTCTAGCTAGTCTATCTACTATTTCTATGAGTCATATGCAAGACAATAATATCGTAGAAATAGACAATAATATCGGCCACTGCGCGTCTTTTCTAAAATGACGTCTTGCATATGACTCATAGAAATAGTAGATAGACTAGATCTCATCTAGAGATCTAGATGAGTAGATCTCTGACCTAGTAAGCAAATCCACGAACAGAAATAGTAGAAATTGATGAGAAATAGTAGATAGACTAGCTAGAATCAAACTTTCTTGATTCTAATTGATTTTATTGTATAAGATATTATGGTGTATTAAATAGACAATAATATCGGCCACTGCGCGTCTTTTCTAAAATGACGTCTTGCATATGACTCTTGCCTACTAGATTCATAGCTGAAAAATTTTTATTTTTTTTTTCTAATGACTTTAAAAGTCATTTATTAAACGGAGTCATATGCAAGACGTCATTTTAGAAAAGACGCGCAGTGGCCGATATTATTGTCTATTTCTACCGATATTATATTCTTGCATATGACTCATAGAAATAGTAGATAGACTAGCTAGAATCAAACTTTCACTGCTGAATCTATTAAAAGTTTTATTGATTCTAGCTAGTCTATCTACTATTGATTCTAGCTGGTCTAGAATCAATAGTAAGTTTTTAAAATCAATTAGAATACAAGAAAGTTTAATAAAACTCATAGAAATAAAATTTTATAAAACTTTGATTCTGGACATTTTCCTCTAGGCCTCTAGGTGGCCGATATTCAAATAGATTTAATAGATTCAGCAGTGAAAGTTTGATTCGAGATTCAAATAGATTTCTAAAATGACGTCTTGCATATGACTCATAGAAATAGTAGATAGACTAGCTAGAATCAAACTTTCACTGCTGAATCTATTAAAAGTTTTAATAGATTCTAAAATGACGTCTTGCATATGACTCATAGAAAACTTATTATCTCTATCTATTCTATTCTATCTATCTACTCTAAGTATTCTTAGAAACTTATCAAACTTTCACTGCTGAATCTATTAAAAGTTTTGAATCTTTAAGAATTAAAAGTTTTGAATCTATTAAAACTTTTAATAGATTCAGCAGTGAAAGTTTGATTCTAGCTAGTCTATCTACTATTTCTATGAGTCATATGCAAGACGTCATTTTAGAAAAGACGCGCAGTGGCCGATATTATTGTCTATTTCTACCAATATTATATTCTTGCATATGACTCATAGAAATAGTACTACAATATTTTACTACAAAGACTCATAGAAATAGTAGATAGACTAGCTAGAATCAAACTTTCACTGTTTCTAGTGAAGGCTTGCGGCCTTGTGCAAAATATTTTCCTCTAGGCCTCTAGGTGGCCGATATTCAAATAGATTTAATAGATTCAGCAGTGAAAGTTTGATTCTAGCTAGTCTATCTACTATTTCTATGAGTCATATGCAAGTCCTTGTGCAAAATATTTTGATTCTAGCTAGTCTATCTACTATTTCAATGAGTTTTATTTGTCTATTCTAGCTAGTCTATCTACTATTTATGTTATGAATGAAATGAAAGGTCTTGCATACAAGAGTAGATAGATTTATTAAACGGAGTAGAAATAGAAATAGACAATAATATCGGCCACTGCACGTCTTTTCTAAAATGACGTCTTGCATATGACTCATAGAAATAGTAGATAGACTAGCTAGAATAGACAAATAAAACTCATAGAAATAGTAGATAGACTAGCTAGAATCAAACTATCTACTATTCCGAAATACAAGATATTATTGTCTATTAAATAGACAATAATATCGGCCACTGCGCGTCTTTTCTAAAATGACGTCTTGCATATGACTCATAGAAATAGTAGATAGACTAGCTAGAATCAAACTATCTTGTATTCTAATTGATTTTAAAAACTTACTATTGATTCTAGACCAGCTAGAATCAATAGTAGATAGACTAGCTAGAATCAATAAAACTTTTAATAGATTCAGCAGTGAAAGTTTGATTCTATTTCTATGAGTCATACGCATATTCTCATATGCAAGTCCTTATGCAAAATATTTTGATTCTAGCTAGTCTATCTACTATTTCTATGAGTCATATGCAAGACGTCATTTTAGAAAAGACTTTTTCACTATTCAATAAATAAATTCAAATCTATTTGAATCTAGAATCAAACTTTCTGTTTGATTCTAATAGAATCAATAGAATAGCACTAGTTCGTATGTGACGTCTTGCATATGGTTCTAGAATTCTAATCTATTGATTCTAGACCAGCTAGAATCAATAGTAGATAGACTAGCAAGAATCAATAAAACTTTTAATAGATTCAGCAGTGAAAGTTTGATTCTATTTCCATGAATCATACCCATATTCTCATATGCAAGTCCATAACTCTGACCTAGTAAGCAAATCCACGAACACCGCCCCGTTTAATAAAACTTCAATAAAACTTTTAATAGATTCAGCAGTGAAAGTTTGATTCTAGCTAGTCTATCTACTATTTCTATGAGTCATATGCAAGACAATAATATCGTAGAAATAGACAATAATATCGGCCACTGCGCGTCTTTTCTAAAATGACGTCTTGCATATGACTCATAGAAATAGTAGATAGACTAGATCTCATCTAGAGATCTAGATGAGTAGATCTCTGACCTAGTAAGCAAATCCACGAACAGAAATAGTAGAAATTGATGAGAAATAGTAGATAGACTAGCTAGAATCAAACTTTCTTGATTCTAATTGATTTTATTGTATAAGATATTATGGTGTATTAAATAGACAATAATATCGGCCACTGCGCGTCTTTTCTAAAATGACGTCTTGCATATGACTCTTGCCTACTAGATTCATAGCTGAAAAATTTTTATTTTTTTTTTCTAATGACTTTAAAAGTCATTTATTAAACGGAGTCATATGCAAGACGTCATTTTAGAAAAGACGCGCAGTGGCCGATATTATTGTCTATTTCTACCGATATTATATTCTTGCATATGACTCATAGAAATAGTAGATAGACTAGCTAGAATCAAACTTTCACTGCTGAATCTATTAAAAGTTTTATTGATTCTAGCTAGTCTATCTACTATTGATTCTAGCTGGTCTAGAATCAATAGTAAGTTTTTAAAATCAATTAGAATACAAGAAAGTTTAATAAAACTCATAGAAATAAAATTTTATAAAACTTTGATTCTGGACATTTTCCTCTAGGCCTCTAGGTGGCCGATATTCAAATAGATTTAATAGATTCAGCAGTGAAAGTTTGATTCGAGATTCAAATAGATTTCTAAAATGACGTCTTGCATATGACTCATAGAAATAGTAGATAGACTAGCTAGAATCAAACTTTCACTGCTGAATCTATTAAAAGTTTTAATAGATTCTAAAATGACGTCTTGCATATGACTCATAGAAAACTTATTATCTCTATCTATTCTATTCTATCTATCTACTCTAAGTATTCTTAGAAACTTATCAAACTTTCACTGCTGAATCTATTAAAAGTTTTGAATCTTTAAGAATTAAAAGTTTTGAATCTATTAAAACTTTTAATAGATTCAGCAGTGAAAGTTTGATTCTAGCTAGTCTATCTACTATTTCTATGAGTCATATGCAAGACGTCATTTTAGAAAAGACGCGCAGTGGCCGATATTATTGTCTATTTCTACCAATATTATATTCTTGCATATGACTCATAGAAATAGTACTACAATATTTTACTACAAAGACTCATAGAAATAGTAGATAGACTAGCTAGAATCAAACTTTCACTGTTTCTAGTGAAGGCTTGCGGCCTTGTGCAAAATATTTTCCTCTAGGCCTCTTGGTGGCCGATATTCAAATAGATTTAATAGATTCAGCAGTGAAAGTTTGATTCTAGCTAGTCTATCTACTATTTCTATGAGTCATATGCAAGTCCTTGTGCAAAATATTTTGATTCTAGCTAGTCTATCTACTATTTCTATGAGTTTTATTTGTCTATTCTAGCTAGTCTATCTACTATTTATGTTATGAATGAAATGAAAGGTCTTGCATACAATAGTAGATAGATTTATTAAACGGAGTAGAAATAGAAATAGACAATAATATCGGCCACTGCGCGTCTTTTCTAAAATGACGTCTTGCATATGACTCATAGAAATAGTAGATAGACTAGCTAGAATAGACAAATAAAACTCATAGAAATAGTAGATAGACTAGCTAGAATCAAACTATCTACTATTCCGATATACAAGATATTATTGTCTATTAAATAGACATTAATATCGGCCACTGCGCGTCTTTTCTAAAATGACGTCTTGCATATGACTCATAGAAATAGTAGATAGACTAGCTAGAATCAAACTTTCTTGTATTCTAATTGATTTTAAAAACTTACTATTGATTCTAGACCAGCTAGAATCAATAGTAGATAGACTAGCTAGAATCAATAAAACTTTTAATAGATTCAGCAGTGAAAGTTTGATTCTATTTCTATGAGTCATACGCATATTCTCATATGCAAGTCCTTGTGCAAAATATTTTGATTCTAGCTAGTCTATCTACTATTTCTATGAGTCATATGCAAGACGTCATTTTAGAAAAGACTTTTTCACTATTCAATAAATAGATTCAAATCTATTTGAATCTAGAATCAAACTTTCTGTTTGATTCTAATAGAATCAATAGAATAGCAGTAGTTCGTATGTGACGTCTTGCACATGGTTCTAGAATTCTAATCTATTGATTCTAGACCAGCTAGAATCAATAGTAGATAGACTAGCAAGAATCAATAAAACTTTTAATAGATTCAGCAGTGAAAGTTTGATTCTATTTCTATGATTCATACGCATATTTACGCATATGAGTCATTATTTACGCATATTCTCATATGCAAGTCCATAACTCTGACCTAGTAAGCATCTCCACGAACACCGCCCCGTTTAATAAAACTTCAATAAAACTTTTAATAGATTCAGCAGTGAAAGTTTGATTCTAGCTAGTCTATCTACTATTTCTATGAGTCATATGCAAGACAATAATATCGTAGAAATAGACAATAATATCGGCCACTGCGCGTCTTTTCTAAAATGACGTCTTGCATATGACTCATAGAAATAGTAGATAGACTAGATCTCATCTAGAGATCTAGATGAGTAGATCTCTGACCTAGTAAGCAAATCCACGAACAGAAATAGTAGAAATTGATAAGAAATAGTAGATAGACTAGCTAGAATCAAACTTTCTTGTATTCTAATTGATTTTATTGTATAAGATATTATTGTCTATTAAATAGACAATAATATCGGCCACTGCGCGTCTTTTCTAAAATGACGTCTTGCATATGACTCTTGCTTACTAGATTCATAGCTGAAAAAATTTTATTTTTTTTCTAATGACTTTAAAAGTCATTTATTAAATGGAGTCATATGCAAGACGTCATTTTAGAAAAGACGCGCAGTGGCCGATATTATTGTCTATTTCTACCGATATTATATTCTTGCATATGACTCATAGAAATAGTAGATAGACTAGCTAGAATCAAACTTTCACTGCTGAATCTATTAAAAGTTTTATTGATTCTAGCTAGTCTATCTACTATTGATTCTAGCTGGTCTAGAATCAATAGTAAGTTTTTAAAATCAATTAGAATACAAGAAAGTTTAATAAAACTCATAGAAATAAAATTTTATAAAACTTTTATTCTGGACATTTTCCTCTAGGCCTCTAGGTGGCCGATATTCAAATAGATTTAATAGATTCAGCAGTGAAAGTTTGATTCTAGATTCAAATAGATTTCTAAAATGACGTCTTGCATATGACTCATAGAAATAGTAGATAGACTAGCTAGAATCAAACTTTCACTGCTGAATCTATTAAAAGTTTTAATAGATTCTAAAATGACGTCTTGCATATGACTCATAGAAAACTTATTATCTCTATCTATTCTATTCTATCTATCTACTCTAAGTATTCTTAGAAACTTATCAAACTTTCACTGCTGAATCTATTAAAAGTTTTGAATCTTTAAGAATTAAAAGTTTTGAATCTATTAAAACTTTTAATAGATTCAGCAGTGAAAGTTTGATTCTAGCTAGTCTATCTACTATTTCTATGAGTCATATGCAAGTCCTTGTGCAAAATATTTTGATTCTAGCTAGTCTATCTACTATTTCTATGAGTTTTATTTGTCTATTCTAGCTAGTCTATCTACTATTTATGTTATGAATGAAATGAAAGGTCTTGCATACAAGAGTAGATAGATTTATTAAACTGAGTAGAAATAGAAATAGACAATAATATCGGCCACTGCGCGTCTTTTCTAAAATGACGTCTTGCATATGACTCATAGAATTAGTAGATAGACTAGCTAGAATAGACAAATAAAACTCATAGAAATAGTGGATAGACTAGCTAGAATCAAACTATCTACTATTCCGATATACAAGATATTATTGTCTATTAAATAGACAATAATATCGGCCACTGCGCGTCTTTTCTAAAATGACGTCTTGCATATGACTCATAGAAATAGTAGATAGACTAGCTAGAATCAAACTTTCTTGTATTCTAATTGATTTTAAAAACTTACTATTGATTCTAGACCAGCTAGAATCAATAGTAGATAGACTAGCTAGAATCAATAAAACTTTTAATAGATTCAGCAGTGAAAGTTTGATTCTATTTCTATGAGTCATACGCATATTCTCATATGCAAGTCCTTGTGCAAAATATTTTGATTCTAGCTAGTCTATCTACTATTTCTATGAGTCATATGCAAGACGTCATTGTAGAAAAGACTTTTTCACTATTCAATAAATAGATTCAAATCTATTTGAATCTAGAATCAAACTTTCTGTTTGATTCTAATAGAATCAATAGAATAGCACTAGTTCGTATGTGACGTCTTGCATATGGTTCTAGAATTCTAATCTATTGATTCTAGACCAGCTAGAATCAATAGTAGATAGACTAGCAAGAATCAATAAAACTTTTAATAGATTCAGCAGTGAAAGTTTGATTCTATTTCTATGAGTCATACGCATATTCTCATATGCAAGTCCATAACTCTGACCTAGTAAGCAAATCCCCGAACACCGCCCCGTTTAATAAAACTTCAATAAAACTTTTAATAGATTCAGCAGTGAAAGTTTGATTCTAGCTAGTCTATCTACTATTTCTATGAGTCATATGCAAGACAATAATATCGTAGAAATAGACAATAATATCGGCCACTGCGCGTCTTTTCTAAAATGACGTCTTGCATATGACTCATAGAAATAGTAGATAGACTAGATCTCATCTAGAGATCTAGATGAGTAGATCTCTGACCTAGTAAGCAAATCCACGAACAGAAACAGTAGAAATTGATAAGAAATAGTAGATAGACTAGCTAGAATCAAACTTTCTTGTATTCTAATTGATTTCATTGTATAAGATATTATTGTCTATTAAATAGACAATAATATCGGCCACTGCGCGTCTTTTTTAAAATGACGTCTTGCATATGACTCTTGCTTACTAGATTCATAGCTGAAAAAATTTTATTTTTTTTTCTAATGACTTTAAAAGTCATTTATTAAACGGAGTCATATGCAAGACGTCATTTTAGAAAAGACGCGCAGTGGCCGATATTATTGTCTATTTCTACCGATATTATATTCTTGCATATGACTCATAGAAATAGTAGATAGACTAGCTAGAATCAAACTTTCACTGCTGAATCTATTAAAAGTTTTATTGATTCTAGCTAGTCTATCTACTATTGATTCTAGCTGGTTTAGAATCAATAGTAAGTTTTTAAAATCAATTACAATACAAGAAAGTTTAATAAAACTCATAGAAATAAAATTTTATAAAACTTTGATTCTGAACATTTTCCTCTAGGCCTCTAGGTGGCCGATATTCAAATAGATTTAATAGATTCAGCAGTGAAAGTTTGATTCTAGATTCAAATAGATTTCTAAAATGACGTCTTGCATATGACTCATAGAAATAGTCAATAGACTAGCTAGAATCAAACTTTCACTGCTGAATCTATTAAAAGTTTTAATAGATTCTAAAATGACGTCTTGCATATGACTCATAGAAAACTTATTATCTCTATCTATTCTATTCTATCTATCTACTCTAAGTATTCTTAGAAACTTATCAAACTTTCACTGCTGAATCTATTAAAAGTTTTGAATCTTTAAGAATTAAAAGTTTTGAATCTATTAAAACTTTTAATAGATTCAGCAGTGAAAGTTTGATTCTAGCTAGTCTATCTACTATTTCTATGAGTCATATGCAAGACGTCATTTTAGAAAAGACGCGCAGTGGCCGATATTATTGTCTATTTCTACCGATATTATATTCTTGCATATGACTCATAGAAATAGTAGATAGACTAGCTAGAATCAAACTTTCACTGCTGAATCTATTAAAAGTTTTATTGATTCTAGCTAGTCTATCTACTATTGATTCTAGCTGGTCTAGAATCAATAGTAAGTTTTTAAAACCAATTAGAATACAAGAAAGTTAAATAAAACTCATAGAAATAAAATTTTATAAAACTTTGATTCTGAACATTTTCCTCTAGGCCTCTAGGTGGCCGATATTCAAATAGATTTACACACAAGAGATTTACACACACAAGAGATTTACACACACAAGAGATTTACACACACAAGAGATTTACACACACAAGAGATTTACACACACAAGAGATTTACACACACAAGAGATTTACAAACACAAGAGATTTACACACACAAGAGATTTACACACACAAGAGATTTACACACACAAGAGATTTACACACACAAGAGATTTACACACACAAGAGATTTACAAACACAAGAGATTTACACACACAAGAGATTTACACACACAAGAGATTTACACACACAAGAGATTTACACACACAAGAGATTTACACACACAAGAGATTTACACACACAAGAGATTTACACACACAAGAGATTTACACACACAAGAGATTTACACACACAAGAGATTTACACACACAAGAGATTTACACACACAAGAGATTTACACACACAAGAGATTTACACACACAAGAGATTTACACACACAAGAGATTTACACACACAAGAGATTTACACACACAAGAGATTTACACACACAAGAGATTTACACACACAAGAGATTTACACACACAAGAGATTTACACACACAAGAGATTTACACACACAAGAGATTTACACACACAAGAGATTTACACACACAAGAGATTTACACACACAAGAGATTTACACACACAAGAGATTTACACACACAAGAGATTTACACACACAAGAGATTTACACACACAAGAGATTTACACACACAAGAGATTTACACACACAAGAGATTTACACACACAAGAGATTTACACACACAAGAGATTTACACACACAAGAGATTTACACACACAAGAGATTTACACACACAAGAGATTTACACACACAAGAGATTTACACACACAAGAGATTTACACACACAAGAGATTTACACACACAAGAGATTTACACACACAAGAGATTTACACACACAAGAGATTTACACACACAAGAGATTTACACACACAAGAGATTTACACACACAAGAGATTTACACACACAAGAGATTTACACACACAAGAGATTTACACACACAAGAGATTTACACACACAAGAGATTTACACACACAAGAGATTTACACACACAAGAGATTTACACACACAAGAGATTTACACACACAAGAGATTTACACACACAAGAGATTTACACACACAAGAGATTTACACACACAAGAGATTTACACACACAAGAGATTTACACACACAAGAGATTTACACACACAAGAGATTTACACACACAAGAGATTTACACACACAAGAGATTTACACACACAAGAGATTTACACACACAAGAGATTTACACACACAAGAGATTTACACACACAAGAGATTTACACACACAAGAGATTTACACACACAAGAGATTTACACACACAAGAGATTTACACACACAAGAGATTTACACACACAAGAGATTTACACACACAAGAGATTTACACACACAAGAGATTTACACACACAAGAGATTTACACACACAAGAGATTTACACACACAAGAGATTTACACACACAAGAGATTTACACACACAAGAGATTTACACACACAAGAGATTTACACACACAAGAGATTTACACACACAAGAGATTTACACACACAAGAGATTTACACACACAAGAGATTTACACACACAAGAGATTTACACACACAAGAGATTTACACACACAAGAGATTTACACACACAAGAGATTTACACACACAAGAGATTTACACACACAAGAGATTTACACACACAAGAGATTTACACACACAAGAGATTTACACACACAAGAGATTTACACACACAAGAGATTTACACACACAAGAGATTTACACACACAAGAGATTTACACACACAAGAGATTTACACACACAAGAGATTTACACACACAAGAGATTTACACACACAAGAGATTTACACACACAAGAGATTTACACACACAAGAGATTTACACACACAAGAGATTTACACACACAAGAGATTTACACACACAAGAGATTTACACACACAAGAGATTTACACACACAAGAGATTTACACACACAAGAGATTTACACACACAAGAGATTTACACACACAAGAGATTTACACACACAAGAGATTTACACACACAAGAGATTTACACACACAAGAGATTTACACACACAAGAGATTTACACACACAAGAGATTTACACACACAAGAGATTTACACACACAAGAGATTTACACACACAAGAGATTTACACACACAAGAGATTTACACACACAAGAGATTTACACACACAAGAGATTTACACACACAAGAGATTTACACACACAAGAGATTTACACACACAAGAGATTTACACACACAAGAGATTTACACACACAAGAGATTTACACACACAAGAGATTTACACACACAAGAGATTTACACACACAAGAGATTTACACACACAAGAGATTGACACACACAAGAGATTGACACACACAAGAGATTGACACACACAAGAGATTGACACACACAAGAGATTTACACACACAAGAGATTTACACACACAAGAGATTTACACACACAAGAGATTTACACACACAAGAGATTTACACACACAAGAGATTTACACACACAAGAGATTTACACACACAAGAGATTTACACACACAAGAGATTTACACACACAAGAGATTTACACACACAAGAGATTTACACACACAAGAGATTTACACACACAAGAGATTTACACACACAAGAGATTTACACACACAAGAGATTTACACACACAAGAGATTTACACACACAAGAGATTTACACACACAAGAGATTTACACACACAAGAGATTTACACACACAAGAGATTTACACACACAAGAGATTTACACACACAAGAGATTTACACACACAAGAGATTTACACACACAAGAGATTTACACACACAAGAGATTTACACACACAAGAGATTTACACACACAAGAGATTTACACACACAAGAGATTTACACACACAAGAGATTTACACACACAAGAGATTTACACACACAAGAGATTTACACACACAAGAGATTTACACACACAAGAGATTTACACACACAAGAGATTTACACACACAAGAGATTTACACACACAAGAGATTTACACACACAAGAGATTTACACACACAAGAGATTTACACACACAAGAGATTTACACACACAAGAGATTTACACACACAAGAGATTTACACACACAAGAGATTTACACACACAAGAGATTGACACACACAAGAGATTTACACACACAAGAGATTTACACACACAAGAGATTTACACACACAAGAGATTTACACACACAAGAGATTTACACACACAAGAGATTTACACACACAAGAGATTTACACACACAAGAGATTTACACACACAAGAGATTTACACACACAAGAGATTTACACACACAAGAGATTTACACACACAAGAGATTTACACACACAAGAGATTTACACACACAAGAGATTTACACACACAAGAGATTTACACACACAAGAGATTTACACACACAAGAGATTTACACACACAAGAGATTTACACACACAAGAGATTTACACACACAAGAGATTTACACACACAAGAGATTTACACACACAAGAGATTTACACACACAAGAGATTTACACACACAAGAGATTTACACACACAAGAGATTTACACACACAAGAGATTTACACACACAAGAGATTTACACACACAAGAGATTTACACACACAAGAGATTTACACACACAAGAGATTTACACACACAAGAGATTTACACACACAAGAGATTTACACACACAAGAGATTTACACACACAAGAGATTTACACACACAAGAGATTTACACACACAAGAGATTTACACACACAAGAGATTTACACACACAAGAGATTTACACACACAAGAGATTTACACAAACAAGAGATTTACACACACAAGAGATTTACACACACAAGAGATTTACACACACAAGAGATTTACACACACAAGAGATTTACACACACAAGAGATTTACACACACAAGAGATTTACACACACAAGAGATTTACACACACAAGAGATTTACACACACAAGAGATTTACACACACAAGAGATTTACATACACAAGAGATTGACACACACAAGAGATTGACACACACAAGAGATTGACACACACAAGAGATTGACACACACAAGAGATTGACACACACAAGAGATTGACACACACAAGAGATTGACACACACAAGAGATTGACACACACAAGAGATTGACACACACAAGAGATTTACACACACAAGAGATTTACACACACAAGAGATTTACACACACAAGAGATTTACACACACAAGAGATTTACACACACAAGAGATTTACACACACAAGAGATTTACACACACAAGAGATTTACACACACAAGAGATTTACACACACAAGAGATTTACACACACAAGAGATTTACACACACAAGAGATTTACACACACAAGAGATTTACACACACAAGAGATTTACACACACAAGAGATTTACACACACAAGAGATTTACACACACAAGAGATTTACACACACAAGAGATTTACACACACAAGAGATTTACACACACAAGAGATTTACACACACAAGAGATTTACACACACAAGAGATTTACACACACAAGAGATTTACACACACAAGAGATTTACACACACAAGAGATTTACACACACAAGAGATTTACACACACAAGAGATTTACACACACAAGAGATTTACACACACAAGAGATTTACACAGACAAGAGATTTACACACACAAGAGATTTACACACACAAGAGATTTACACACACAAGAGATTTACACACACAAGAGATTTACACACACAAGAGATTTACACACACAAGAGATTTACACACACAAGAGATTGACACATACAAGAGATTTACACACACAAGAGATTGACACACACAAGAGATTGACACACACAAGAGATTTACACACACAAGAGATTTACACACACAAGAGATTTACACACACAAGAGATCTACACACACAAGAGATTTACACACACAAGAGATTTACACACACAAGAGATTTACACACACAAGAGATTTACACACACAAGAGATTTACACACACAAGAGATTTACACACACAAGAGATTTACACACACAAGAGATTTACACACACAAGAGATTTACACACACAAGAGATTTACACACACAAGAGATTTACACACACAAGAGATTTACACACACAAGAGATTTACACACACAAGAGATTTACACACACAAGAGATTTACACACACAAGAGATTTACACACACAAGAGATTTACACACACAAGAGATTTACACACACAAGAGATTTACACACACAAGAGATTTACACACACAAGAGATTTACACACACAAGAGATTTACACACACAAGAGATTTACACACACAAGAGATTTACACACACAAGAGATTTACACACACAAGAGATTTACACACACAAGAGATTTACACACACAAGAGATTTACACACACAAGAGATTTACACACACAAGAGATTTACACACACAAGAGATTTACACACACAAGAGATTTACACACACAAGAGATTTACACACACAAGAGATTTACACACACAAGAGATTTACACACACAAGAGATTTACACACACAAGAGATTTACACACACAAGAGATTTACACACACAAGAGATTTACACACACAAGAGATTTACACACACAAGAGATTTACACACACAAGAGATTTACACACACAAGAGATTTACACACACAAGAGATTTACACACACAAGAGATTTACACACACAAGAGATTTACACACACAAGAGATTTACACACACAAGAGATTTACACACACAAGAGATTTACACACACAAGAGATTTACACACACAAGAGATTTACACACACAAGAGATTTACACACACAAGAGATTTACACACACAAGAGATTTACACACACAAGAGATTTACACACACAAGAGATTTACACACACAAGAGATTTACACACACAAGAGATTTACACACACAAGAGATTTACACACACAAGAGATTTACACACACAAGAGATTTACACACACAAGAGATTTACACACACAAGAGATTTACACACACAAGAGATTTACACACACAAGAGATTTACACACACAAGAGATTTACACACACAAGAGATTTACACACACAAGAGATTTACACACACAAGAGATTTACACACACAAGAGATTTACACACACAAGAGATTTACACACACAAGAGATTTACACACACAAGAGATTTACACACACAAGAGATTTTTTTTTTAATTCAATTTCCGAACGTTTTTGAATTAATGCATGTTTTTATTTTGGCTCTCCGAAAATGAATAATTAAAACGAAATTCGCGCATTAATTTCTTGTGATAAATAGCTTTCTCTTAGTTCTGATCAGACGATTTTGAGAAAAAGGGTGGGAGAGGAGGCCTAGCTAACCCCCAATTTTTCGGTTACTTAAAAAGGCAACTAGAATTTTTAACTTTAAATCCTACTTACAAACATGTTATAACAGGGGCTTGTCAATAATAAAGCAAGATGATCTTCAAATTATAATGAATAAAGGGGCTAATTTCCGTCTTTCTCATCATCTGAAACCATCGAGTGTTCTTGATGGCTTGGAAAATGTTTTGATTTATTTATTGATAAGTGGTGTAAGAAAGAGAATAAAAATAAAGAGAGTTTTCAAAGTTGGAAGAATTTAATTATTAGTAGAATAAGAAATAAAATAGATTCTAACTTAAAAAATAGTAACACTAAATCATTATTTTATAATGCGAAGATTAAACAAGCAATTGCTAATCTAAAGAATGAATTTGTAATTGTGCCAGTGGATAAAGCTAATAATAATTTTGCCATAATTTGTCAGAAGCTGTATTGTGATATCTTAAAAAGGGAGTTATGCACAACTAATGTTTACGAAAAGGTAAATATAGAAGATGAGAATTTAATTGAAAAGACTGAAGAAATACTTTTTAAAAATTTTAATATTAAAATGAATGACAATGATAAAAAGTTCCCTTTCCTATATTGGACTGTAAAATTTCATAAGAATCCCCCTAAACCACGGTTTATTGCTGGAGCAGCAAAATGTCCAACCCGCATTGCTGCTACTGACCTTTCTTTAATTTTAAAGGAAATTGTAAATAAACTTAAAACCTATTGTTCTGGTATTAAAAAATTTTCGAATTTTAATCCATAATGGAGTGTTAATAATTCACTGCAGGTGATAGATTCTTTAACAATGGTTTCAGCTAAAAGAATTGAGTCTTTCGATTTTGCGACAATGTATACTAATTTATCACTTAATGTAGTGTTTGATAATTTAAAAACTGTTATCAAAAAATCTTTCCTCTTATCTAGTAAAAGGTTCTTAAAAATAGACATTTATAATAACAAAGCTATATGGACAAATTGCTTTAATACTACAGTTAACTTGAGATGTTACAGCTTGGATATGATTTTTGAGTTATTGGAATTTGTTTTATACAATACTTATATAAGATTTGGGGGTGATTTGTACAAGCAAATTGTGGGAATTCCCATGGGGGGGAATGCCAGCCCATTTATAGCTGACTTGTTTTTAAGTCAACTAGAATATAAATATATGATGGATAAGAATAATCCAATTAATTTAAAACATGCTTTATCAAATAATAAAAGATATTTAGATGATATTTTGGTCTTATATTGTAAGGATTTCATTAATATTTCTAAAAATATATATCCATCAGAGCTTTTTCTTGAGCCTAGTCATGGCGCTGGTCATGAAGATCATTTCTTAGATTTAAATATTAATATTTGTGATAATAATAAATTAAGTTTTAAAATGTATAATAAAACGGATGATTTTGATTTTGAAGTGATTAGTTTCCCATTCCCTGAAAGTAATATACACTCAAATATCACATATTCAGCGTTTTTCTCAGAGTTACTTCGTTATGCAAGGATTTGTAGTAATTATATTGATTTTAAAAATAGATGTAAAATCTTAAACCAAAAATTGATATCAAGAGGTTTTTCTGCAAATAAATTAACTTGGCAATTTAAAAAATTTAGTTTTCATTATAATGAACTTTTAAATAAATGTCAAAAGAATTATCTAGAAATACTTAAAGAAATTTTCAACTAATTTCGGAGGTTCGAGAAATGTCGCAGCGCCATTTATTTTGAATTGTGTTTCTAATTGAGCGGATTTTCTTAAAAATTAGCCACATGGTAAAGATGAATTCTATAATTGTTTAGTTCATTCAGGTTTTTTTGCAATGTGTTAATATTTGTGATTTGGTAAAATTTATAATATCTAGTTTACCTATTGTTGCTAAAGGGAGGGATATATTAACAGGATAAGCTTGTTTTGGCTTTACTTGGTTGTTTTACATTTGCTGTTTTTTTTTCTTTCATAGGCATGTATTTTGGGGGTGATGCCTGACGCGGGGATGCCATGGATATTCTGTGGTAGCCACAACACTGTGCTGGGTAGAGAATTTAGAGTGGCGAAACCCTATATAGGCCAGTGTATTCTCCTAATGAGCCCTTATGTTGGGTGTTGCCTCTGAATTATTTGTCTATATTATTTTTTCTATTGATTGGTAAATGACGACTTATACTTATTGACGACATGACTTCCTGTCCATGGATTATTCTTTATGGTTGATTGTGTGTGGCTATGCTGTTTGACCTACGTGATTGTATGGATGAGTAGGGTTAAGGCCTCATTCAAGTGCTGGTCTATATTAATCAGTAATTTAGGAAAACAGTCTTCCTTTTCTCCTTCTGTCTCTTTTTTTTGTGTGTGTGTTTGTGCTGTTGCATTGGTGATTTCTCTTTTCATGATATTTAAAATCAGCATAAAAATCCGATTCTTTTGATATATCGATTTGTATCAAAATTCCGTTTTTTTAGTTTTGTTTACTATTGAGCCGGGTCGCTCCTTACTACAGTTCATAACCATAAACTGTTTGATACAGAATTCCACATTTTGTAGATAGGAGCTTGAAACTTCTGCAAAGGGCTTCTCTAACACGCTGAATCTGATGGTGTGGTTTTCGCTAAAATTCTATGACGTTTAGGGTTTTTTCCCTCCTATTTTCAAAAATAAGGCAAATTTTCTCAGGCTCGTAGTTTTGATGGGTAAGACTAAACTTGATGATCATTTTTTTAGAGTTTCGGTTACTATTGAGCCGGGTCGTTCCTTACTAAGTTTTAATGCTTCTCCTTACTTTCATTTAAAAAAAACTGTTTTTTTTTATTTAAATAGTGGGCGTTTTTGAATTAATGCATGTTTTGATCTTGGCTCTCCGCATATAAATAATTAAAACGAAATTTGTATATTAATTTTTTTTTTGGCTAAATGGCTTTCTCATAGTTTTAATCGGTAGATTTTGAGAAAAAAGGAGAGGGAGGAGGCCTAGTTGCCCTCAAATTTTTAAATTACTTAAAAAGGCAACTAGAACTTTTAATTTTTTACGAACGTTTTCATTAGTAACAATTATACGTAACTTACGAATTAACTTACGTAACAAACTTCTATATTCGTATGTTTTTCTTGCGTATATGAGGGGGTTCACCCCTCACCGATACCTCTCTCTTTACACTAAAGCTCAAATTTTGTCCCAATTCTTTAAGAATGACCTCTGAATCACAAAGGCCGTAGAATAAATAGTTGACATTACTAAAAATACTTTAGCGTAAAGAGTGAGGTATTAGGAGGAGGTAAACCCCTCATATGCGTAATAATTTCTGTTCGTTTCAATTTTTGATGCTGCTCCTTACTTTCAGTAGAAAAAGCTTTTCACATTTATTTGTTCATTGTTTTTTCAAAATATACTAGAAAATCCTGCACCCCCTTCATTGAAATTCTGTTCCCCCATGAGAAGTTCCTCCGTGGAAATATCCTACCACATAACCCCCCTCCCCTTTAACTCTCTCCCCTAAACCGAAAAAATCCTCCTGAAAACGTCTGTACACTTCCCAGGAACTATCGAAGAGGGTAGGGCCAAGGATAGTACCTTGCAGCATACCACTCTTGACTGGCAATGAATTTGAATAAATAGGCATTCAATGAGATATGAATATTCTGACCTGTTGAGTCCTTTCAGCAAGGAATGCCTTAATCCAGCCAACAACTTGGTTGTTTATTCCTGCAGTATGTAACTTGACAACCAGTCTCCAGTGGCAGAGCTTATCAAAGGCTTTGGCTAGGTCAAAGAGGGCAACATCAACAGGAATTCCCTTGTCTATTAGATCTGTAACAGGATTGTAAGACTGCATTAAATTGGTGTCAACAGAAACCATGGTAGAAACCATGTTGAGAATGGTGAAGAATGCCATTCTTTTCAAGATGTTTTATAACAGTGTCATTAACTATTCACTTTGACAACAGAAGAGGTAATACTGATTGGCCTGTAATTTGCAGCAGAATTTCTTTTCCCCTTTTTGAAAACAGGAGTTATGTATACTTTTTTCCAATCCACTGGAAGTTGGGCAGCTTTGATTGATTTTTGGAAGATTAAAGCTAATGGGG
The DNA here is from genome assembly GCF_032884065.1 of Artemia franciscana. Taxonomy (NCBI): domain Eukaryota; kingdom Metazoa; phylum Arthropoda; class Branchiopoda; order Anostraca; family Artemiidae; genus Artemia; species Artemia franciscana. The sequence goes on along the minus strand of NW_027062771.1, from coordinate 90,113 downwards.
CAGCTAGGACATCTTATGCAGGTTTGAGAGCCCAATGATGAATATTGTCCAGACCCTTAGATTTATCTACATTAATTGAAGCAGTTTTTTATTCACCATGCATTCAGTTACTTCAATATCTCACATAGTGGTAGCAATTGGGTAAAAAGAGAGTACAGGGGGTGACACAGCCTGACCAATCAAACAAGAGCTAAGAGCTCATAGGGCACTTGTGACGAGGCGAGAAGAGCTAACAGCCAAGAGATCATATGGTACAAGCTCTAACAAAATTCTATGAATCAATAGATTGATTTAAAAAGGAAAATAAGAGGCTTAATGCCAGTCAGGATTTAAAATAAGAGCAGGATTTAAGTATGTAAGACTTCTGCTTACTTTTCTCACCAAGTTTTATCCTGATCCCTCCAATCTAAACGTTTTCCATGATTTTAGGTTCCCCCACCCCAAACTTCCCCCAACGTCACCAGATCCGGTCAGGATTTCAAATAAGAGCTTTGAGACACGATATCCTTCTAAATATCAAATTTCATTGAGATCCAATAACCCGTTCTTACGTTAAAAATACCTAATTTTTTTCTATTTTTCAGAATTAACCCCTCCCCCAACTACACCAAAGAGAGCGGATCCGTTCCGGTTATGTCAATCATGTATCTATGGTACAAGCTCTAACAAAATTCTATGAATCAAAATATTGATTTAAAAAAGAAAATAAGAGGCTTAATGCCGGTCAGGATTTAAAATAAGAGCTCTGAGTCATGATGTCCTTCTGAATATCATAATTCATTAAGATCCGATCACCTGCTCATAAGTTATAAATACCTAATTTTTTCTAAATTTCCACTCCCTTTAGCCCCCCAGATGATCGAATCTGGGGAAACGACTTTATCAAGTCAAATTGTGCAGTTCCCTGACACGCCTATCAATTTTCATCGTCCTAGCACGTCCAGAAGCACCAAACTCGCCAAATCACTGAACCCCTCCCCCAACTCCCCCAAAGAGAGCGAATCCAGTACGATTCTGTCAATCACGTATCAAGGACATTTGTTTATTCTATCCACCAAGCTTCATCCCAATTCCTACACTCCAAGTGTTTTTCCAAGATTTCCCCCTCCAACTCCCCCCAATGGCAAAAGATCTGGTCGGGATTTGAAATAAGAGCTCTGAGACATGAATTCTTTCTAAAAATCAAATTTCATTAAGATCCCATCATCTATTCATAAGATAAAAATACCCCAATTTTCACTTTTTCCAAGAATTCCGGTTTCCCTCTCCAACTCCCCCCCAACATCACAGGATTTGGTCGAAATTTAAAATTAGAACTTTAAAGCACAAGATCCTTCTAAATATCAAATTTCATTAAGATCTGGTCTCCCTTTCGTAAGTTACAAATACCTCAATTTTCAAAATTACCCCCCCCCCAATTCCACCAAAGAGAGCAGATCCGGTCTGGTTATGTCAGTCACGTATCTTAGACATGTTTTTATTCTTCCCATCCAGTTTCATCCTGATTTCACCACTTTAAATATTTTCTAAGATTTCCGGTCCCCCCCACTGCCCCCCCCCCCCCCGAATTACGCTTGAGATTTAAAATAAGAGATCTGAGTTACGAAGTCCCTCTAAATATAAATTTTCATGAAGATCCAATCACTCCTTTGTAAGTCAAAAATACGTCATTTTTTCTATTTTTTCAGAATTAACCCCCCCCCCCCAATACAGCAGATCCGTTCCAATTATGTAAATCACGTATGTAAGACTTCTGCTTACTTTTCCCACCAAGTTTCATCCTGATCCCTCCAATCTAAGCGTTTTCCATGATTTTAGGTTCCCCCCCCAAACTTCCCCAAACGTCACCAGATCCAGTCAGGATTTAAAATAAGAGCTTTGACACACGATATCCTTCTAAATATCAAATTTCATTGAGATCCAATAACCCGTTCGTACGTTAAAAATACCTCATTTTTTCTAATTTTTCAGAATTAACCCCTCCCCCAACTACCCCAAAGAGAGCGGATCCGTTCCGGTTATGTCAATCATGTATCTAAGACTCGTGATTATTTTTCCCACCAAGTTTCATCCCGATCCCTCCACTCTAAGTGTTTTTCAAGTTTTAGGTTTCCCCCTCCCAACTCTCCCCTAATGTCACCAGATCTGGTCGGGTTTAAAATAAGAGCTCTGAGCCACGATGTCCTTCTAAATATCAAATTTCATCGAGATCCGATCACCTGTTCGTAAGTTAAAAATACCTCATTTTTTCGAATTTTTCAGAAATAACCCCCCCACCCCAAACTATCCCAAAGAGAGCGGATCCGTTCCATTAATGTCAATCTTGTATCAAGCACTTGTGTTTATATTTCCCACCAAGTTTCATCCTGATCCCTCCACTCCAAGTGTTTTCCAAGTTTTAGGTTTCCCCCCCCCCCAACCCCCAATGTCACCAGATCCGTTCGGATTTAAAATAAGTGCTCTAAGACACAATATGCTTCTAAACATCAATTTTCATTGAGATTTGATCACTCGTTCGTAATTAAAAATACCTCATTTTTTCTGATTTTTCAGAATTACCCCCCCCCCCAATACCCCAAAGAGAGCGGATCCGTTCTGATTATGTCAATCATGTATCTGGGACTTGTGCTTATTTTTCCCATCAAGTTTCATCCCGATCCCTCCACTCTAAGTGTTTTCCAAGATTTTAGGTTTCCCCCCCTCAAACCCCCCAATGTCATCAGATCTGGTCGGGATTTAAAATAAGAGCTCTGAGACACAATATCATTCCAAACATCAAATTTCATTAAGATCCCATCACCCACTCATAGGTTAAAAATACTTCATTTTTTTCTATTTTTTCCAAATTAACCGGCCTCCCACTCTCCCCCCCCCCCCCAGATGGTCAAACTGGGAAAACGACTTTCTAATTTAAGCTGGTCCCGTCCCTGATACGCCTGCCAAATTTCATTGTCCTAGCTTACCTGGAAGTGCCTAAAGTAGCAAAACCGGGACCAACAGACGAACAAAACCTACAGAATTGGCAACTGCTATATGTCACTTGGTTAATACCAAGTGCCATAAAAATACTGAGAAATATTGTTTATTTGGGACTTCTGCTTTACTTTCAGGTGTGGATATCACATGTCCATTATCCCATAAATCTGGAACTCAGTGTCTGCCTGGCTTTATAGTTGATGTATGCCTCCAAAGAGTTTGGGATTTACCTTAATTTGCTGAACCAGTTTATTTTCGTGATTTGATTTTAATATTATTTGCAACAAGATTTCTTGCTACCTGGTATCTTTTGAAGTTACAAGAGTTTCTATCCTTACAATACTTTTTCAATGCTTTGAATTTTCTTTGGATGAGATTAAAGATAAAAGGAGTTAGATTTGGCAGCGTTTTAGGCTGTCTAATCATCCTTGCTGAAAGGCTGAAAAGACAATTTAAAATATTTTGGAGAGGTGAAAAAGAGTCAGAGAAGGTATTTTTAGGTGTATGGAAGGAGCCAAAGGACAAAACAGGACTTCCATTTGTGAAGGACTTGAAGGATGGTTCAAAAAGCTCATTAATACTTAACAGCTCTTTCCTATCTACTATATTACTATTTACACATCTTACAGGGGTGGTAAAAGGGACATATAATAGTCCATGGCCTGGTGGAAATACCCTCTACCTGGATGCATCAAGTTTTTTGCAATAATCTTCCTGTGGTTGATAGCTGGGTTTGGCTCACCAAGCTCAGTCTGATGCCTGAGTTCAGCAACCAAGGATTTTCTTTTTTTGTGGTCTTCCCAAGATGCATCTTCCCAAAACAGAATTTCTTGTTGGAGTTCATATGATCTTTGTAAGATACGTTTTTTTACATCTAAGTTTTGGGCAGAGAAAAGGATAGGAGGGGGGTGACTTGGGCAGATTCTTGGTGACTTATATCTGGCTGTCTGACGGGTTGCTGGGTGGTTAAAACCTTATTGGTAGGCAGAATCTGTCTAAAATTACTTGTGCTCACATCAGTAATGTCATACTGCTCTGTGAGATGTTTTATTACAAACTCCTTATCACCATCTATTCTTGACTGCAAGGGGATATCATATGCAACTATGTTGTATTTCCTCAAATCCCTGTCCTTTTCCTGCCTGAAAATTCTGTGGATTTCATCTTCAAGGAGGGAGTCAATACCCTGTTTCATTTTTGATGTTTCCTGCTGCATTGCTGCACTAACATGTTCTTTAACCTCTGAAACAGTGCATTTATCAGCCATGGTTTTTTCTAAGTCATCAACACACTCTTTGACTTTGTCTATTCTAGCATTAATGTAATTTTTTAGCCCCTCTACCATGCCCTTCACTATTTCGACAATAGCCAAGGCATTTGGGACCTTGGACGTTATTAGATTTAAAATTTTGGCTAATGAAAGGAGGTTGGGTGGGGAACTAGAATGCTTGAATGGACAGTACCACTGCATATCTCCAACACTTGACATTTTTGTAAAAAGTTCATATTCAGGAATAGACATTTTAAGGCAGACTATGCAAAGCCATTTTTCACATCCTTCCCACAAAACAGCTTTAGAGTTTGGGTCAAGACCTATTTTACAGCCTGCACAGAAATCTTGAGACTTGGTTGGACTACACAATTTCTGTTTGCATTCACATTTAGAAGCCATGCTAATTTGTGATAGAGTTTTCTGAACTTGGGGAAGGGGGTGATTTTGGACCTGTGGGAAGTGCAAATACTCAAATTGCCTATCCCCAGCAGTTCAAGGATGGATATCTAGCCAGTACCAATATGGCCCTTTGTGTTTGTTATTGCTCTCTTCTACACAGGTTTCTCCAAAAGTTGAAGATAAATGACTCAGTGAACTTAATCTGTGGATTTTTGGAAAACAAATACTTGGTAACTATAGACTGGCAATACTATATAATAAAAACAGTAAAAAACAAACAAGATGCACAAGTCCTAAGAGAATTGAAAATGGATGAATTAACTTAAAAATCTGAATATATAAAGTCCAACACTGTGGTAGGTCCCTTAAATTAACACTTAGGGTACCACAAGATTAGGGATAATGCAAATAATAAGGAAAACAGATGTGTCTCACAGTTTGTTATATATTTATCCAGGGTTCAAATTTATGCAGCCACATGGGTTTGTTGTTGTATTTCAAATACGGCTGACACTTTGTTTTCTTGGCTAAAAGATTTCAGGATGCATAATAACCAGTAAATTTGTAGTTGACAACATAATTAAGCTAGGATAAAAGTGAATACATCATTTGGTGCCTTTTATAGTTAATAGTCATTGACTATAGCCAAATGATTCAATAGTCACATCTGGGGAAATACCATTTTGAGCCCTTAATGGGTTCAAAACAGCCAAACTAAGTTGGATGAAAAATCCAAAACAATTTCTCAATTTTTTCATCCACTATGTTTCTTCTGTCAGTTTTAATATTTTTTACATAGGCCTATAGGTGAAATCGCAGTTTTTAAGTGGTTGAACTGAATAAGAAAAAGACATGGCAGATTTTGTTTTTATTGAACTTAAACTTGACAAATCAACATTAAAGAATTATACAGATTTTGGAAAATAGATTTTATTATGAAATAGTAAGCTTTAACCCAAATTCTAGTTTTGCTACTTTTTGCTATCTCGGAAAGAGGTTAGGTTACAAAAATGAAACTTTCAGTAATGGATCCAGGGCCAAAAACACTCTGAAATGGTATAGCCAAGCCAGCATTTTAACCCTCTTCTGATTTCTAAGTCTTAGAAATTTGCCTGCTTGACATGTCTAGGGTAGAAGACCTCTTTTTAGGAAACATCAGTTTTCTTGGGGATTCCAGAAAAATGGAGATGAGTTTTAGGACCACTCCTACTTTACTTCAGCGTGATGCAATGTGAGGGTAGTAACAAGAGCCCTGTCTTCTTGGTAAAATTATCACAAATAATTTGTTAACACAAGTTAAAAATGTGGTTCTATGTTTGAAAAGTAATTGAAAAGAAAACAATTTAATTAAATCTTTGTGATTTATAGAAAAAATTTCAAGCAATAAAAGTTAGAATTTTGAATCAGAAGAAAATCAGCTTTTTGTTGATACGTGAATAAAACTAAAACATTGAAATGATATGTACATCAAAATAGTATAATTAATATTTCTAAAAAAGAGGTCCTTGTAGGTAGATCAATAAAGATTTTTAGCTCTTTGTTGACACATATAATTCTTCTCAATTCCTCTTTGGTGACAAGATGCGAGAGCTTGAGTTTTACATAATTTTGCTCAATTGGACACTGGTTTTCTAGCCTATGACTATTGAAATTTTGACAACAATATTTTACTTAGGCCTATTTTTTACTTATCAGTCTGTTTTTCTCTGGTTTTAGTTCTAAGAATGCAATTCCTGTTATTTGAGTCAAATTTTAAGCCATAACAGTGGTTTTATTTTCTAAATTTAGAGTGTATTTGTAGATTTTTGAAACCTCATAAATTGCAATAGAGCAAATTTGTGAAGCTAAAAACAGTTTTTTAACTAAAGTTTGAACAGGTCTATTTGGCAAGGTTTCACTTTCAAAACACAGAAATTATTAAGTTCATCAAAGGTCACTGCCCTCTAGAAGGAGAAGGAGTGGAGATAGGTACTTTAAAGCAGCCTTCTTTTCCTAAACACACTTTAGTCTGTAAACCAATCCCTGAAAGATTTATTTTCCTAGCCTAACACCTTTTCAAGATAGCAAAAAGTGGCTAAACTAGATTTTTAGTGTTTTAGCCTAGTGTTTGTTTTGTCCCTAGGTCTGCATCGGAAATGAGTAGCCTACATATTTACTAAGAACAAAATCAAGTATTTTAGAAAATGTATGGAGGGCAAATGCCCCCCCGCCCTAATTCGTGTCACTGTCTACCCTAGGCTCAAGGCCACACCTCACATTCACAAAGAACAACAATCTCTATGATAAGACATTTTTAAATAAAACTGTAACATTACTTTTCTGGCTCAGATACTAATTCTTTGTTTACTGTCACATCATTCCAAATGCTGTCAACTCTACTAGCCATTTTTAGTTTTATTTAATTTAATAAAGAATGATCCTTTCCGTTTTTATTTCTTCTTAGATTGTGAGTTAATAAGCGTAGAGAGCGCTTTTTAAGGATGAAAGCCGAAATTTCAAAATTAGAAAGCATGAGAAAATGGTTTTCAAGAGCTAATTTTGACATTCTACCAGATGATAAAAAACATATTTGAATATTCCTGATGAACATATAAAGAGATATGAAGCAGTCAAAAGGATATTTACAATAAGATTAACTTTGTAGTATATAGTCAGTTCCTAAGGGCCTTGCGCCTGCTGGATGTTTCAGACCTTATGAAAACTCAATGGAACTTTTACATAATTAAATAAGAAAAACTAGCTTTTTTATCTCAAAGTAAGGAGTGACATTAAAACTTAAAACAAACAGAAATTAATATGTATATGAAATGGGTTGTCAACTCCGCAACGCCTCGCTCTTTACGCTAAAGCTTTTAATTGTTTTAAAAAGTGGAATTGTGGCAAAAAGTCAAACTTTAGCGTAAAGAGTGAGGGATTACGGAGGGGACAACCCATTTCATATACGGATTAATTTCTGTTCGTTTTAAGTTTTAATTCTTACTTTCAGTTAAAAAACTAGTTTTTTCTTATTTAATTTCTGAACGTTTTTGAATTAATGCATGTTTGATTTTGGCTCTCCGCACATAAATTATTAAATGAAATTTGCATATAAATTCTTTTTTTGGCTAAATGGCTTTCTCTTAATTTTGATCAGAAGATTTTGAGAAATAAGGGGTGGTTAAGGAAGCTTAGTTGCCCTCCAATTTTTCGGTTGCTTAAAAAAGCAACTAGAACTTTAAATTTTTAACCAACGTTTTTATTAGTAAAACATATACGTAACTTAAGAATTAACTTACGGAACAAACTTACGTAAGTAAAGAAGTCCATTAAGCCAAGAATGAGCAAAAATAAACTCAAATAATCTTCAAAGCGTAAGACCATTCTTCATTCTTGGCTTAATGAAGTTCATTAATTTTCTTTGAAAAACTTGTGTCATGGAAAAAGTTTTTTTAATTAATTATATAATCTGATCATTTATCAATAGCATATTTTTCAGGTTCATTAACAGTGATCAAGCTATATTTATGTTATCAGAAATTCTATTGTTTTTAATACAAGACTTGCAGAAGATAGGAAAATGAGGCTCCCCTACTATGATGTTCAGACATGTATTTACTGTTCTATTTGAATTTTGGAATAGAGCCTTATGCACCAAGAAATTTCAGCTGCTTGTCAAATGATCTAGCATAAAGGGTGATAGAGCATTTGTGTTTATAGTCAACATTTATTATAGTCAAAAGTCTGTAGTCAATATATTTTGTTATTTATAATTAGAGTTGCCACTAGTCAGAGGAAAAATAATTGTATGGCCTACTATTAAAAGCTAGTAACCTAGAATATATTCTCTGAGGCCAACCTCACTCTTGTGCATAATAATGATAGATGGTAATAAGCTTACCTAGGCTATGGATGTCAGGTGATTGTTTTTTTCAAAATTTTTCCTTTTGAGTGATTTCATTTCGTCTTCTTCTTTGGCTTTTGAACCTAAAAAGTGAATACAAGGACTAGAATTTTAAGAAAAAATCTAACTTAATAGAAAGTGCAGTTTTGTGGAAACATGGCTAAAAATCACCATGTTTCAAACAGTTCGTGGTAACGAACCGTAGTAAGGAGCGACCCGGCTAAATAGTAACTGGAACTCTAAAAATTGAAATTTTGATACCAATAGTTACATCGAAAGAATTGCATTTTAATGCTGATTTTAAATATATTAGTTTCATCAAGATTATTTTACCCATCAAAAGTTACGGGCCTGAGAAAATTTGCCTCATTTTCGAAATTAGGGGGAAACACCCCTTAAAGGTCATACAGTCTTAACAAAATCGCACCATCTGATCCAGCGTATCAAAGAACCATATTGTAGAAGTTTCAAGCTTTACATCTATAAAAATGTGGAATTTCGCTTTTTTTGCCAGAATATAGATCACGGATGCAGGTTTATTTGTTTTTATGGCACTTGGTATTAATCAAGTGACATATAGCAATTGCAAATTCTGTCGGTCTGTCTGTCGGTCTGTCGGTCCCGGTTTTGCTACTTTAGGCACTTCCAGGTAAGCTAGGACGACAGAAATTGGCAGGCATAGCAGGGACCGGGCCAGATTAAATTAGAAATAGCATTTTTTCGGATTTGACGATATGGGGGGGGGGGAGTGGGGGTTTCATTAATTCGGAAAAAATGCAAAAAATGAAGTATCTTTAACTTACCAACGGTTGGTCAGATCTTAATTAAATTTGATGTCTGGAAGGATATCGTATCTCAGAGCTCTTATTTTAAATCCCGACCGGATCTGGTGACATTGGGGAGAGTTGGGAGGGGGAAACCTGAAATCTTGGAAAACACTTAGAGTGGAGGGATCGGGATGAAACTTGGTGGGAAAAATAAGCACAAATCCTAGATACATTATTGATATAACCGGAAGGGATCCGCTCTCTTTGGGGTAGTTGGGGGGGGGGGTAGTTCTGAAAAATTAGAAAAAAATAGGTATTTTTCACGGGTGATCGGATCTCAATGAAATTTGATATTTAGAACGATATCGTGCCTCAAAGCTCTTATTTTAAATTCCGAACGGATCTGGTGACATTGGGGGAGCATGGGGAGGGGACCTAAAATCATGGAAAATGCTTGGAGTGCAGGGATCGGGATGAAACTTGGTGGGAAAAATCAGCAGAAGTCTTAGATACGTGATTGACATAATTGGAACGGATCCGCTCTATTTGGGGGAATTGGGGAGGAGGGTTAATTCTGAAAAATTAGAAAAAATGACGTATTTTTAACTTACGAAAGAGTGATCAGATCTTCATGAAACTTCATATTTAGAAGGAACTCGTAACTCTGATCCCTAATTTTAAATCTCAACCGGATCCAGCGTCGTTGGGGGGGGCGCGAATCTTAGAAAATACTGAAAGCGGAGATATCAGGATGAAACTGGATGGGAAGAATAAAAACAAGTCTAAGATACGTGACTGACATAACCAGACCAGATCCACGCTCTTTGTTGGAGTTGGGAGGGGGGGGGGTAATTCGGAAAAATTAGGTATTTTTAACTTACTAACGGGTGATCAGATCTAAATGAAATTTGATATTTAGAAGGATCTTGTGCTTTAAAGCTCTTATTTTAAATTCCGACCAAATCCTGTGACATTGGGGGGAGTTGGAGGGGCAAACCAGAATTCTTGGAAAACGTGAAAATTGGGGTATTTTTATCTTACGAAAAGGTGATCGGATCTTAATGAAACTTGATATATAGAAGGATTATATGTCTCAAATGGTCCATTTTCGACTCGAATTGGATCCGGGGACGTAGGGGTTTGGAGGAGGGAAACTGAAATCTTGGAAAACGCTTATAGTGGAGAGATCGGAATGAAACTTGATGGAAAGAATAAGTCCAAGTTCTAGATATGTGATTGCCATAATTGGAACGGATCCGTTCTCTTTGGAAGAGCTGGGGGGTGTTAATTTGGAAAAATTAAAAAAAAATGAGGTATTTTCAACTTCAGAACAGATGACCGGATCTTAATGAAATTTAAATATTTAGAAGGAATTCATGTTTCAGAGCTCTTATTTCAAATCCCGACCAGATCTGTTGACATTGGGGGGAGTTGGAGGGGGAAATCGGAAATCTTGGAAAACGGTTAGAGTTGAGGAATCGGAATGAAGCTTGGTGGATAGAACAAGCAAATGTCGTAGATACGTGATTGAAGTAATCGTACTGGATTTGCTCTCTTTGGGGGAGTTAGGGGGAGGGGTTCAGTACTTTGGCAAGTTTGGTGCTTCTGGACGTGCTAGGACGATGAAAATTGGTAGGCGTGTCAGGGAGCTGCACAAATTGACTTGATAAAGTGGTTTTTCCAGATTCGACCATCTGGGGGGCTAAAGGGAACGTAAAAATTAAAAAAAATTAGGTATTTATAACTTACGATTGGGTGATCGGATCTTAATGAATTTCAATATTTAGAAGGACATCGTGACTCAGAGCTCTTATTTTAAATCCCAACCGGCATTAAGCCTCTTATTTTCCTTGTGAGTCAATCTATTGATTCTTAGAATTTTTTTAGAGCTCATACCATATGAGCTCTTGGCTCTTAGCTCTTCTTGCCTCGTCACAAGTGCCATATGAGCTCTTAGCTCTTGTTTTGTTTGTTCTGTTTGTTTTTTTGTTTGTTTTTTTTCCCAGGGGTGATCGTATCGACTCAGTGGTCCTAGAATGTCACGGGAGGGCCGATTCTAACGGAAATTAAAAGTTCTAGTGCCTTTTTTAAGCGAACAAAAAAACTGGAGGGCCCCTAGGCCCCCTTCCACGCTCATTTTTCCCCAAAGTCACCGGATTAAAATTTTGATATAGCCCTTTTATTCACCATAGTCAAAAAACCTAATAACTATGTCTTTGTGGACGACTTATTCCCCTGTAGTCCTCGTGGGAGGGGCTGCATGCTACAAACTTTGACCTGTGTTTACATATAGTAATGGTTCCTGGGAAGTGTACAGACGTTTTCAGGGGGATTTTTTCGGTTTAGGGGAGAGAGTTAAAGGGGGGGGGGGGTTATGTGGTAGGATATTTCCACGGAGGAACTTCTCGTGGGGGAACAGATTATCAATGAAGGGGATGCAGGATTTTCTAGTATAATTTGAAAAAACAATGAACAAATAAATGTGAAAAGCTTTTTCTACTGAAAGTAAGGAGCAGCATCAAAACTTGAAACCAACTGAAATTATTACGCATATGAGGGTTTTACCTCCTCGTAATACATCACTCTTTACGCTAAAGTATTTTTAGTAATGTCAACTATTTATTCTATGGCCTTTGTGATTCAGAGGTCATTCTCAAGGAATTGGGACAAAATTTAAGCTTTAGTGCAAAGAGAGAGGTATCGGTGGGGGGTGAACCCCCTCATATACGCAAGAAAAACATACGAATATAGAAGTTTGTTACGTAAGTTAATTCGTAAGTTACGTATAATTGTTACTATTGAAAACTTTCGTAAAAAATTAAAAGTTCTAGTTGCCTTTTTAAGTAATTTAAAATTTTGAGGGCAACTAGGCCTCCTCCCTCTCTCCTTTTTTCTCAAAATCTACCAAATAACACTATTAAAAAGCCATTTAGCCAAAAAAAAAATAATATACAAATTTCGTTTTATTTATTTATGTGCGGAGAGCCAAGATCAAAACATGCATTAATACAAAAACGTCCACTAATTAAATAAAAAAGGAAAATTTTTTTTTTTAATGAAAGTAAGGAGAAGCATTAAAACTTATTAAGGAACGACCCGGTTCAATAGTAACCGAAACTCTAAAAAAATGATCATCAAGTTTAGTTTTACCCATCAAAAGTACGAGCCTGAGAAAATTTGCCTTATTTTTGAAAATAAGAGGAAAAAAACCCTAAACGTCATAGAATTCTAGCAAAAAACACACCATCAAATTCAGCGTATTAGAGAACCCTATTGTAGAAGTTTCAAGCTCCTATCTATAAAAATGTGGAATTCTGTGTCAAACAGTTTATGGTTATGAACTGTAGTAAGGAGCGACCCGGCTCAATAGGTAAACAAAGCTCTAAAGAACGAAATTTTGATACCAATCGATATATCAAAAGAATTGGATTTTTATGCTGATTTTAAATATATAAGTTGAATCAAATTTAGTCTTACTCATCAAAAGGTATGAGCCTGAGAAAATTTGCTTTGTTTTGGAAAATAGGGGGGAACACCCCCTAAAAGTCATATGATCTTAACGAAAATCACACCATCGCATTCAGCGTATCAGAGAACTCTTCTGTAGAAATTTCAAGCTCTTATCTACAAAAATTTGGAGCTTAGTAGTTTTTGCCTGAAGAACGATCACGGGTGCGTGTTTATTTGTTTGTTTGTTTGTTGTTTTTTGTTGTTTTTTCCGCAGGGGTGGTTGTATCGACCAATTCGTCCTAGAATGTCGCCAGAGGTTTCATTCTAACGGAAATTAAAAGTTCTAGTGTCTTTTTGAAGTGACCAAAAAACTGGAGGACACCTAGGCCCCCTCCCACGGTCATTTTTCCCCAAAGTCAACAGATCAAAATTTTGAGATAGCCATTTTGTTCAGCTTGGAGGAATTTGTCACGGGAGAAGAGAAATTTCATGAAGGGGGCGCAGGATTTTCTAGCATTATTTTTTTTAAAACAATGATAAAATAAATATGAAAAAGTTTTTTCAACTGAAAGTAAGGACCAGCATTAAAACTTAAAACGAACAGAGATTATTACGCATATGGAGGGGGGGGGGAGTTCCATCTCTCCCTAAATAGCTCGCTCTTTACGCTAAGGTATTTTTAGTAATTTCAACTATTTATTCTACAGCCTTTTCTCATTCAGGTGTCAATCTTAAAGAATTGGGACAAAATTAAAGCTTTGGTGTAAAGAATGAGGTATTAACGAGGGGGCAAACCCCCTCATATACATAGTAAAAATAGACGAATATAGATGTTCGTTACGTAAGTTAATTTGTAAGTTATGTATATTTTTTTACTAATAAAAGCGTTCGTTAAAAATTAAAATTCTAGTTGCTTTTTTAAGTAACAGAAAAATTGGGGGTTAGCTAGGCCTCTTCTCTCACCCTTTTTCTCAAAATCGTCTGATAAGAGAAAGCTATTTATCAAAAAAAATTAATGCGCAAATTTCGTTTTAATTATTCATTTTCGGAGAGCCATAATAAAAACATGCATTAATTCAAAAACGTTCGGAAATTAAATAAAAAAAAACAAGTTTTTTTTAACTGAAAGTAAGGAGGGACTTAAAACTTAAAAAGAACAGAAATTACTCCGTGTATGAAAGGGGCTGTTCCTCCCTCAACGTCCCGCTCTTTACGCTAAAGTTATTTACTGTTTGATAAAGTAGAATTGAGAAAGAGTTAAACTTTAGCGTAAAGAGCGTAAAGAGGGAGGAACTTTGTGTTCAGCCTTGTGAAAGATAAAGATTATACGATCCAGGTTTTCCTTCAGCCCAAAACAAACAACGAGTTGCTGCTGTTATAGCTAGCAAACTGGCACGTCAGTGGTTTGTTAATTTAGTTTGTTGCAACATATCTTAAATTTAAATGTGTAGACTGGGCGAGTTTATTCTATAAATTTCACGGAGTTTGTTAGTTTGTTGCAACATATCTTAAATTTAAATGTGTAGACTTGGCGAGTTTATTCTATAAATTTCTGATGTATTAGACATCTGCAGCTCTATTTTAATTGATGCAAGAATTTCTGGTGAGTAAGAGATACAGGTGGCTCTACCTATGACCACTGTTTCTCTGATACATGCTCTTTTCAACAGAATTCTTAAGAATGGCACAATAATTGTAAACTTGCAAAGAAAAGTATTATTTCCTTTGTTGAATAAAATAGATTTAGCATTGAAATACGATGTCTAAAGAAACGAATAAAATTGAAAAAAAAGTACTAGAAAGTATATTGGCTGCTTGTGAAGGACTATCCTGTCAAAACCAAATTTACTTCCCAATGGGGCAAAAAATTTATTCTTGGTCTACTTGAACAATGGAAACCTTTTCCACAAATCAAGTCTTTCAAAGAAAAGTAAAGAGCTCCATTAAGCCAAGACTGAGCATAAATAAAGTCAAATAATCTTCCAAGCATAAATCTACCACAATCAGTAAGTTTCATTGACAAATACTGATTTTTATTTATGAAAGAAAAAAGTGAAAACGATTAAAACTTATTTTGTTTTCAGTAAAGCATAAATTATGTTCTGGTCTTTACAAGGCATGAGGGGTTAGCAGCCCTACTGATGTTAATTTGTACTTGTTTCGAGTTTGACTTGGGTTTTTTTTGTAATTTGTTTTCGTTTGTAGCTTCATTTCTTAATTGATAGTGGTTTTTGGCAGTTTTTTGCTTGGAAGATTATTTGACTTTATTAATGCTCATTCTTGGCTTAATAGAGCTCTTTACTTTTCTTTGAAAAACTTAATTTATGGAAAAAGCTATTATGAAAAGACAAGGGCAGATGAGCTATTTGAACCACCTTTACTTGGACTTTAGAGCGTAGAGCTTTTTTGCCAAAAAAAAACAAATAGCTACCAGTTATAATTACAGGTTGATCATTTATTAATATCATATTTTCCAGTCTCATTAACAGTAATCTAGCTATTTTTATGTTATCAGTAATTCTATTGTTTTTAATACAAGACTTGCAGAAGATAGGAAAATGAGGCTATTTGTGTTAATTTTTAAGTTAGTTTTCAGTTTAGTTTTCAGAAATTCCGCTGTCTTTAATGCAAGAATTGCAGAAGATAGGAAAATGAGGAGGTTATTAGCCCTACTTATTTAAATTTTTCTCGTTTTGAGTTTGACTCGGCTAAATTATGTAATTTCTGTTCGTTTTGAGTTCCATTTATTAATTGATGGTGATTTGTGGAAGTTTTACGCTTGGAAGATTACTTGACTTTATTTATGCTCATTCTTGGTTTAATGGAGCTCCTTTTTCTTTCATAAACTTTTTTTTTTTAATGGCAGAGATTTTGCTCGAATAAAAATCCAAGTCCCTAATTCTTTGGCCCATAGATCCAGTTTAAAATAATATTCCATTTGAAAATCCTGTTTAGTATTAACAAAATAACAACGTCTCTGATATTCTCATTGTTGAAATCCAAATCTAGATTTTTTGGTCTTCCGTCGACTCCTAAGCTGATCCATAAGCCATTCATACTTGTCTGTCGGTCCAAGCCTCTTATTTTCAATAGATGACATTCCTGTTCCATGTAACATAGCTTCCCTGTATTGATCCGATTAATAGAGCTATGCAATTAACACGTAACAGTCTTTTAGAAGTCTAAAATGTAAAGTCTCCATGGAAAAGAACTTGGGAATTTGCTTTTAAAACGTAGCCCTTTCTGTTTCTGGTACTGCTTTAGTTGCATTTAATCTAGCCCCTTCTTTTTTATGCGTTGCTCAGCATTGCGCCTCCTCATGGATGTCATTTAGACAGAGGATGCCTCATCAAAAAGAAGGGCAAATATATACGTATCCTACCAAACCCTGGATGAAACGGAGAAAGCAATATCTAGTTGCTCCACCAAAGGTAATATTATTGCCAGAATAAAGAGACTAAGTATTGACATTATTACTAAGAGGCTTCTTTTTTGACCCCTCAGTTTAGTTTGAGTACAGAGAAATAATGTTGCATTTTCTTTTTACCTGAAATTATAGTTTGATAAGAACTTTAGTTCTCTAAGTGACCTTGTGATGGTGAAATGCATTCTTAATCAAATTCGATTTTAATTTGGCTTCATTTTTAAGAGATTTCTAAAAAAAAAACTTTTAAGGGATTTCAAAATTCTAAAGAAAAAATCAAAACTACAAACTGTTGCTCTATTCTATTAGACTGAAAATTACTCTTTAAAATAGTGTTACCTAGGAAAATTTTTTTGCTCGGCAGTTTCTATCAAGACCTGTTTTTTAGTTTTGGCTAATATGGGCTATGATTAGCTATTATTTGGTTTCAGGTGATGCTGCAACCATGGCGGGGTTCTTTGCCCAGGAAATATCTGCAAGTTAATTTAAGCATCTTTTCTGTAGGTTATTCTGTTGTTAAAAGAAAAAATTATATATTTAACTTCTCAGCATAAAATATGAATTTAATTCAGAGTTTTAAATTCTGTTTAAGTAGCTTGATTTTGGCAACTCTTACACTAGACATTCAATATCAAGTTATGACTTTCTATAGTTTTTACCTGTGGCTCTTAGCCTTTGGGTTGCCTCAAATGTCAAATTTATTTTCCAATCAGGGACTATATTATCAGATATTGTTTGTTCATTCAAGTACCAAGGACATTCAAATATTACCTCTCGACACGTCTTTGGTCTCTTCTTTGTGTAATCTAAATTTTGCAATATTTGTGTTGCGAGAGCAACACTTTGGTTTTGTCCCGTTTTTGTTTTGTTTTTGTTTTTCCTATGCCGCCGATCTCAGCTTTTTTCTGGAAACTGATAAGGGTTTAACCTTTGCGGGTTTTACGGAAAGTGTGGACCCCAGGCCGGATTGATGAATATGACATTACATTTTAGAAAGCTCCGCAGAACTCCTGCCTGGGGCCAAAAAGGATGGTTTTTGCTTGTCCACGAGCCAGAGCCTATGGTGTGTGAAGGTAAGTGGAGTTATGTAGCCTATTTCAGAGGGGAGTATCTGAAGTTGTGCAGCCAAGCTTTTGTTTCATGAAACCATGTTTCTGCTTTCGAGTGGAAAGCTCCGTTCATGCAGGCAAGCAGGCAGGCACCACTCTCAAATTGAAGATGGACTAAAATCCATAAGTGTTAAATATATGACGCAGTTACCCGGCCCCACAGCCAATAAATTTTCTTTGAGTGATAAATAGAAAAATTTACAGAAGCAAAAATGTGGCATTTTGCCACGGTTCCGAAAGTGCTGCCATCTATTTTTTCTACCCATTTCTGTTCGTGATTTCAGCTGAGTTTATCATTTTGTTTTTTGGACTTGTTGGATTGCGGCAGAGAAATGGTATCATATGTGCCTAATAAACTTTAAAAGTTCTCTCATTGCTAAAGAAATTAGAGCTTATCCTTTGCTCCTTTCTATGTGGTGACGTTCGAAAGTTGGCCTCCGGCAAAAAAAAAAATCATCTTTTGAACTAAGACTGATAGAATTTTTTATTCAAGGAAAATCGATAGCTATTGATGAGCTGATCAAAGTATATGACATCCATTTTTTGGCACAAAAATTAATTAACATCCCTAATATTAAATCAAACCAAAGTTTTTTTGTTTTTTTTTTACTTCTCACGATTGCTGGGATACTGACTATAGAGGCTAGAAAAAAAAATGTTGTACAATCTGTACGACAGTTATAATATGACACGGAAATGTCAGCATTGATTCACTTATAATCATGACGTAATTATTTTTCATTAAGATTTTTTTAACTTCCCACCCTAGAGAAAAAAAGGCCTTTCATTCCTTTGGTTTAGTTTTTTGGTGTATCTCCTACGCGAAACTTAAAATAAAAAAAGAAATGTGGGGGGAGGGGGAAAATCTGCAGAAAACAAGCTAAAAACAGACAATAGCAAACATTTTGAGATGGTACAGCATTCTTTTGAAGGTCTACTTGTCTTTGAGGACGTACAGATCGTTAAAATTGGAATTTCTACAGACTATAAGCATTGTTAAGTTTAACTATTTAATTAAATTATTTGGTTTTAATTATTAGTTTTACTTCCTATTTTCACAGTTCAACATGACAACATTGATAAAAACGTGATACTGTCCTTATTTTTTTATTTTTTTTTTACTTTTAAACAAACCCAAAAGATATTTAAAATAGTATGTTTCAGGTATAAACAGAACTAAGAGATTAAAACGGTTAAAACGTATTTTGTTTTCAGTAAAGCATAAATTATGTTCTGGTCTTTACAAGACACTGTTAATTTGTACTTGTTTCGAGTTTGACTTGGGTATTTTTTTTTGTAATTTGTTTTCGTTTGTAGTTTCATTTCTTAATTGATAGTGATTTTTGGCAGTTTTTTGCTTGGAAGATTATTTGACTTGATTAATGCTCATTCTTGGCTTAATATAGCTCTTTACTTTTCTTTAAAAACTTAATTTATGGAAAAAGCTATTATGAAAAGACAAGGGCAGATGAGCTATTTGAGCCACCTTTACTTGGACTTTTTTTTCTTTTTCTTTTTCTTATTGAATTTCTGAAAGTTTTTGAATTAATGCATGTTCTGATTTCAATTCACCACACATGAATAAATAAAACAAATTTGCATATATTTGTTTTAGTTCTGCTAAACATCTTTCTCATAGTTTTCATCGGACGATTTTGATAAAAAAAAAGGCGGTATCCTCCAATTTTTGTTAACTTAAAAATTCAACTAGATTTTCTTATTTTTTTATGAGCCTTTTTGTTAGTGACAAACATACGTAACTTACGAATTAATTTACGTAACGATATTCTATATTCGTGTATTTATATTGCTTATTTCAGGGGGTTCGCCCACTCGTCAATACCTCGCTCTTTACATTAAAAGCTTGAATTTTGTCCCAAATCCTTAAGAATAACCCCTGAATCACAAAGGCCGTAGAATGAATGGTTGAAATTACTAAAATACGTTAGTGTAAATAGCAAGGTATTGTGGAGGAGACGAACCCCCTTATATACGTAATATTTTATGTTTGTTTTAAGTTTTAATGATGCTCATTACTTCCAGTTGATTTTTTTTTCTCATTTTTTTTTTAAATAATGCTAGAAAATCCTGCTCCCCCTTCATGGATATTCTCTTCCCTCATTAAAATTCCTCCAAGGAGATCCTCCCACGTAGCCCCTTTCTCTGACCCGACCCCACTCCAACGTGAAGAACACACAATTTTTTTCAACTGAAAGTAAGGAGCAACATCAAAACTTGAAAGAACGAGAAAATATTACTTATATAAGGGGGCGGCTCCCTCCTCAATATCTCACTCTTTACGCTTAAGCTTTTTTTTAGAACATTTGAAGAGCTTATTATTCTAGTTAAACAGCCCTTGTGTTTCAGGAGTTGCTCTTAAAGAATTTGGACAAAGAATAAAAGAGCGAAGTATTGAGGAGGGGACAGCCTCCTTCATATAAGCAATAATTTCTACTGGTTTTAAATTTTGATATTGCTCCTTACTTTCAGACGAATATTTTTTTTAAATTTAATTCCTGATTTTCTTTATTGATTTAATTATTTTTAATATAATTCAGGATTTAATTTATTTTTTAATTTAATTCCTGATGTTTTTAAATAATGCCGGAAGATCGGGCTCCTTTTCCTGGGAAAATTCCTTCTCCACAAAGAGACTCCCTGAAAAGCTGTTCCGACGCAAAATCCCCCCCCCAAAGGAAAAATTCCTCGAGACCATTCTATCCAATTTGAAAATTCTCCCAGAAAAATCTTACGGAGGGTTCCAGATGGCAAATTTTTCTTACCACGCTTTCATTTGAAAAGATTGTTTGTAAAATCCTGCCGGAAATCCCCTCTTCCCTGTGCAAGTTTTTCTGAAAATACCCCTTCCCTCTCCCTCCCACCTTGAAAAAGTTGTTTCTGAAAAAAATTCCCTCCCTCTGGAGAATTTTTACCATGGAAAACTCCCCAATGGCAAATTTATCCCGCAAAAAACATCCCCTCCTACGGGAAAATACTCTGGACAACTCAAACCCAGTAAAAAATTCCCCCAGGCAATTCCCCTTAACATTTACACAAGCGAAACTGACTCGGCAAAGAAATTAGGAATAAGAAAAAATAAATTTGTAGAGGGATTCTGGCAAACACCCTAGAGTAAAATTTTTTCAGAGAAGTTCAGTCCCTGGAAACTTTCCTCCCCATGGAATATTCTCCCAGTAAAAAATCCCCCAGCAAGAAATTCAACCCTCCCACCCTCGCTAGAAAATATATACATATTTCCCAATAACAAATAGGCTATATGAAATAAATGGGCAAATTTTATCTCCAAGGGGCTGTGGGGGTCATGTAAACTCCAAAGACATAGTGATTGGGACTTTCAACAACGCTGAACAAAATGGATATCTCAAAATTTTGATAGGACGACTCTGAAAAAAAGGGGGTGGCACGTAGCCTAGTTGCCCTCCAATCTTTTTGGTTACTTAAAAAAGCCACTAGAAATTTTTTATTTCTGTTCGAGTGAGCCCTTTCCTGATTTTTAAGGACTATTGATTATATGCAATCACCCTTGATGAGAAAAAACTATCAAACAAAAGCTCACATCTGTGTTTTTTGGAAAAAAAAAATTAAATTCTACATTTTGCAGACTGGAGCTTGAAACTTCTACAATATAGTTCTCGGGTATGCTGAATTTTATGATGTGATTTTCATTAAGATCCCTTGGCTTTTAAGGGGCGTCTCCCCCTTTTCCAAAAATAAGGCTAATTTTCTCAGGCGCATAACTTTTGATGGAAAACACCACTTATCATTTCTATATTCGGAATTACTATAACCATCCAATGTTTTTAATATATTAATTGATACAAAAATTTCGGTGTTTTGAGTTTCGGTTACTATTGAGCCGTCTCGCTTCTTACGTACAGCTTGTTACCACGAATTGTTTGAAATACTTTTTTCTATAAATAACAAATCAACAATAACAATGATGCAGAAACTATATCTCATAGGTCAAAATATATATTTTTGCAAATTGTAACATTTTACTCGCAAAGTCCTCTGAGTGGATGGACCCATGAGCTTTGTTTGGGAAGACAATGAATATTCCTTTACTCGTATATCTGGATTATTCCATATACTGGTACCCATTCTGATATTTCTGACCCATTTCTAACCCATTTCTGATATTTAGAACCAAATTTAATTTAATCTAACCTGATCAAACCTAAACTAACATAATCTAACCTAACTTGAACTTTTACCATCATAGCTTGCATAAGACTGAAAAAGCTGACTTGAAAAGCTATTTGCATCCCAACAGAGAAAAAAGAATTCTGAATATTCACTTATGAATGTCGACATTAACTAGATTTCGGACATTCACTGTAATATATGTGTATTTTCCAGGGAGGGTGTAAAGAGGAAGGCTTTGAGTAGATTGGGATGGAGGAATGTGTGTAGCTTTTTGGCTCAGGCGGGATTATGCTGCAGTGAGTTATTATTAATAGTATTATCATCATATTTTGACAGGCAATAAAACAATAATAATAGCAAAAATTCAACAGGTATAAGTCATAGGTCGAGATATACAGAACTTTCACATTGTCATCTTTAAAGAAATTTTTCTTTTAAAGATAAATTTAAAGAAAATTAAAGAAATTTTAATTTTTGTTTGCATAAGCCCTCTTCCGATATTCTGGACCATTGGGTCGATACAATCACCCCTTGGGAAAAATAATGATAATAATGATTACACATCCGAAATCTTTCCTCTGGCAAAAAAATATAAATTTATATTTTTGTAGATAGGAGCTTGAAACCTCAACAACAGGGTTTTCTGACATGCTCAATCTGATAGTGTGAGTTTCGTTACGATTTATTCACTTTTGTTGGATATTCCCCCCCCCCCTTTCCAGAGATCGGGCAAATTTCCTCAAGCCGTAGCCTTTAATGGGTAACACTAAAATGAATGACTGATATATCCATTGGTATAAAAATTCCGTCTTTTAGATTTTTGGTTACTATTGAGCAGTGTCGCTCTTTATTTACAGTTTCTTGTCACAAACTCTTCGATATAACTATTGGCTGAAAAAACCTCTATACATGTGAAAACAAGAAATAAATAATTTTTTCCTCTTGCAAAATAAGCAATTCTCTATTTTCACACTGATAGAGTTCATGAGGGAGGGGGGACTTATAAAAAAGTTTCGTTCTCGCTGCTCAAAATTTTGTAAGTTTTTTCCCCAAAAGCGTAACCTCTCTGATATTTTGCACTTTGGATGCAGTGATAGATCTGACATTCTAGGATGGAGGAAAGGGTTTAGCTAAATAAAATCACACTCCTAATTCAAGTACTCCAAATTGTAGCCAAGGCTGTTACTATTTCTTTTCTTTGAGTTAGGTCTGCAAAAATTTGCCGATTGAATAAAAAAGGCCGTGATTAAGTGAACTTGAAAACATCGACATTCAAAATTGAAGTAAGGTTAGCCTTCTGTCTTTTAATTCTCTAGAGACCGTTGGTTGTCAAAACTTCAAATAGCACCAATTATCATGTCTTGTCAAAGGTTTTGATAGACAGCTTCCTTTGGTGAGAGGCTTCAGCCGAGAAATATTTGGCTGCGTCTTGCAAAGGTTGGTTACCGACCAAGGGAGAAGAGAAAATGAGCAAAAGAGCACTATCATTCTTAAGTACCAAATGCCCATGTATATGCAACTGTGACGGCATGCATAGAGTGCATTTTAAAATATATTGTTTTTTTCCTAGGGATAGGCTATTTAAAATACCTCAGTTGATTAATTCGAAACTAAACACCGAACTTAGTTGAAAGCTTTCTGCGAAGATTCTTAGAAAACCAAAGTTTTCTTACAAATTAAATTTAAAAAAAAAATAACTGAAAGTAAGGAGTGACATTAAAACTTAAAACGAACAGAAATTACTTCGTATATGAAAGGTACTGCTTCCTCGTGAGCGCCCCGCTCTTTATGCTGAAGTTTATTACTGTTTTAAAAATTAGAGTTAAGAGATAGAGTCAGACTTTAGCGTGAAGAGCGGGGCGTTGATGAGGAAGCAGCCGCTTTCATATATGAAGTAATTTCTGTTCGTTTTATGTTTAAATGTCACTCCATACTTTAAGTTCAAAAACACTTGTTTTTATTTAATATAATTTCTGAACGTTTTTTAATCAATGCATGTTTTGATTTATGCTCTCCGCAGATGAATAATTAAAACGAAATTTGCATATTTTTGTTTTTTGGCTAAATGGCTTTCTCATAGTTTTGATCGAACGATTTTGAGAGAAAAGGAGCGGGGAAGGAGGTCTAGCTGCCCTCCGATTATTTGATTACCTAAAAAGTTAACTAGAACTTTTAATTTTTTACGAATTTTTGTATTAGTAAAATTATTAGTAAAAATAAATTTTATTAGCTAAAGATATACGTAACTTACAAATTAGCTTAAGTAAGGAACTTCTGTATTCTCATATTTTTATTACATATATGAAGGGGTTCACCCCCTCGTCAGTACCTCGCTCTTCACGCTAAAGCTTAAATTTTGTCCCGATTTCTCAAGAATGAACCCTTGAATCACAAAAGCCGTAAAATAAACAGTTGAAATTTCTAAAAATACTTTAGCGTAAAGAGCGAGGTATTAGGAGGAGGGGAGCCCCTCATATGTGTAATAATTTATGTTCATTCTAAGTTTTAATGCTGCTCCTTACTTTCACTTGAAAAAACTTTTTCAAATTTATTTTTTTATTGTTTTTTTTTGTAATAATGCTAGAAAATCCTGCGCTCCCTTCATGAAAATTTTCTTCCCCCATGACAAGTTCCTCTGTGAAAAGTTCCTCCAGCATATCCCTCTCTTCTCAACCCCTGCCCCCAACCAAATGAAAACGCCCCTGAAAACGTTTGTACACTTCCCAATAATGATTACTATATGTAAGCACTGGTCAGTGTTTGTAACTTGTAGCCCCTCCCACGGGGACTGTGGGGTGTAAGTCGTCCCAAAAGACATAGTTATAAAGATTTTCAACTACGCTGAATAAATTGGCTATCTCAGAATTTTGATCCGGTTACTTTGGGGAAATAATTAGCGTGGCACGGCGGCCAAAGGTGCCCTCCGATTTTTTTGGTCACTTAAAAAGGGCACAAGAACTTTTCATTTCCGTTAGACTGAGCCCTTTTGCACCATTCTAGGACCATTGGGTCGATACGATCACCCCTGAAAAAAAAACAAAGAAATAAACACGCATCTGTGATCTGTCTTCTGACAAAAAACACAAAATTCCACATTTTTGTAGATATGGGCTTAAAACTTCTTCAGTAGCGTTCTATGACTTTTAGGGGTTGTTTCCAACTATTTTCTAAAATAAAGCAAATTTTCTCAGGCTCGTAACTTTTGATTGGTAAGACTAAACTTGATGAAACTTATATATTTAAAATCAGCATTAAAATGCGATTCTTTTGATGTAGCTATTGGTATCAAAATTCAATTTTTTAGAATTTTGGTTACTATTGAGCCAGGTCGCTCTTTACTACAGGTCGTTACCACGAACTGTTTGATAAAGTTGGAGGACAAGCAAGTTGGAGGATAAACAAAGGTATTTTATTTCAAATGACAATACAATTAAGTATGTTAATACAAAGAAGGATAGAATGTAAGGTAAATAAATTTTCCTGTATTGGAATCTCCTGCTCTCGTATTGGAAGCCCCCGTGGAAATCTGGGATCAACAAACTCTGGGATCAAAGCATCCATGAAGATTCCTCTCAGCTTGGGAAAAATCTTTTCGGTCCAAAAGCCTGGATCACGTTCTATCTTTTCAATGTAGAAGTCTTTCTGGGTAAAATCATGAAAAAGCAAGTATCTAGCTGAGCACATTCAAGCTGACATTGTACTTGGTAAAAGTAAATCGTGGCCTCGTTTGAGGTTGACTAGTCCATTCTTTCCAACTTCCATAACAATAGTCCACCTTAGCCTCTTTTCGGTTCTTTATCCACTCGCCTATCCCCAAATTTTTCGCAGTTTCGCAGTTGCATACCTCGCTTTGATTCAATTTACCCCATGATTTCGGCTTTGTGTGCACAACTTTACTGAAGGCTCTTGACTATTTCTCATTTCTAGGTTTCTCCATTGCATTGAAATAATTTATAAAAATTTCACACTATTAAAAAGCAGCTGATTAAACCAGCTTGTCATTTTAGTCTCTAGGGGCTATTATCGGCGATCTGAGACGCTTCTTTCCGGCAACCGACTTGTAAAAATTTCAGGTAGCTGAAAATATTCTATGGGACTGTTAGAAAACAGGAAAATACATCGAAAAGAGGTTCCAATCATCTAACAGGTTATTGTCTTCTGCTCATGATAGTACCGATTTTGTTCCAAAAGCAATATCCTTCATAAAATACAGTTGTGAAAAAGACCTAGACATTTTCTAAGATTTCTAAGCAATTAGAGGAAATAGAGCAAAATCCTTTCAAACATTTTGTAGGATCTTCAAGAACCTATGGCCTGATATTAAAAGTGGCATCTTCCGCCAATGAATACTTGAGTACTTTTTAAATATAATTTTTCAATTTAACATGGGATTTTCGAGTTCCATCAGTTCACTTGATCACGGCATAAGACATAAGTGTGTGGTAGAGGATTTAAGATTCTTAGAAATTCAAGATTAAAGAATTTAATTTAAATAAATTAATTATAGATGAAATGGCTAAAAGGCCGACATAGGATAATAGCCCATTTGACATAAATAAGGAGGACAAAGAAGATGCTTTCAAATACTTCTTACATAATATCTTAAGAGAGATATGTACCAATAATATATATTATAATTTCAAAATCTCACTTTATTTGTCCTTGAATGGCCAGGAACACTAATTTACGGCACAAGTTTGTATAAAATATCCTCAACTACCACTGAGACTTGTGTATTTCATTGGATTATCCTTTAACACATGCTTTTCAGGAAGTAACTAATCTTAAAAGCTGTACCTTGCCGTAAAGCAGCAAACGTTTTAACGTTTTAAGTACTAAGAAGCGTCTTTTATTCTTATGTTCTTTTTCTATCAAACCTTTGAGTAAATAAGATGGCTACTGGCCACTTCTTTGAGAGTTAAAATGTGTTCAGAGGGTGCAGCTTCTATAACCCTTTTGGTGCCTGCTTTAAGCTGCTTAGGAGTTTTGAATCTCAAGGCGTAATTTTCATCAAGATTACCCTTTTTTTGGGGGGGGGGGG
Source organism: Artemia franciscana (assembly GCF_032884065.1). Classification (NCBI taxonomy): domain Eukaryota; kingdom Metazoa; phylum Arthropoda; class Branchiopoda; order Anostraca; family Artemiidae; genus Artemia; species Artemia franciscana. Next base: position 63,627 of record NW_027062771.1, on the reverse strand, counting down.
ATGTTTTACAAACTAATTTATTCATCCTAATAGTTTTAATGGGTGACTTCAAACTTAAGTTTACGAATTTCACGTACTTAGAATCAGCATAATAAATAAGTTGTTTTGATCGTTTTAAGATCATCATTAAATAGTCATGCAAAAATAGAAGAAGCATATACAAGGAATTCATAATTGTTACGAGATTAACCCCCCCCCATCCCCCATCTACCCGCATCAAGATATAAAATTAACAGATAAGCTTGAACATGGAACATTAAAGCTTAAGGGAGTCTAGAATGAATCAACTGAGGGCCATGAAGTTTAAAAATATGTTTCTACTATAAACTTTTAATTTGTATAGACTACTTGTATGTTTAGGGACAAAATGCCGATGGGTTCCCTTATAGCATCCAAGAATAGGAGAATGTGTAAACAGTGCCCTTTTGGACAAAAAACGATTGACTGTCTCTAAATCTTTGCTCAGTTTACCGGGATGATAGTATAACTCAATCTTCACTAAAAGACTACGATTTATATAACTGGACAGTATCGTTCAAAGTGGTGAACAAAAACATGTGCCAATGCCATGAAATTACTGCGTACTTTCTCAACACATTATTTGCCAAATTTTCAAGGTTTGGCAATCATTCCGAGTGGAGTTTGTTTTATCGCCGAGTGGCGATAAGGTTCGGCAAACTTGCAAGTATGCATGCAGGACAATTATGAATTCATAGGAATTGTTTTCCCTGTTTTTGGGTTAATGTTTGAAACACGGAACTAAAATCTCGTAACAATTATGAATTCCTTGGATTGAGTTTGAAAACGTTTGCTGCTTTATGGCAAGGTACAGCTTTTAAGATTAGTTACTTCCTGAAAAGCATGTGTTAAAGTCTAATCCAATGAAATACACAAGTCTCAGTGGTAGTTGAGGATATTTTATACAAACTTGTGCCGTAAATTAGTGTTCCTCGCCATTCAAGGACAAATAAAGTAAGATTTTGGAATTATAATATATATTATTGGTACATATCTCTCTTAAGATATTATGTAAGAAGTATTTGAAAGCATCTTCTTTGTCCTCCTTATTCATGTCAAATGGACTATTACCCTATATCGGCCTTTTAGTCATTTCATCTATAATTAATTTATTTAAATTAAATTCTTTAATCTTGAATTTCTAAGAATCTTAAATCCTCTACCACACACTTATGTCTTATGTTTTCTAGAATAAAGAGACGAAAATACAAGGAATATTTCGTCACTTAAAAGATATTTTAGAATATAATATAATCGTTGTGTTTTTATTCAATCGGCAAATTTTTGCAGACCTAGCTCAAAGAAAAGGAATAGTAACAGCCTTGGCTACAATTTGGAGTACTTGAATTAGGAGTGTGATTTTATTTAGCTAAACCCTTTCCTCCATCCTAGAATGTCAGATCTATCACTGCATCCAAAGTGCAAAATATCAGAGAGGTTACGCTTTTGGGGAAAAAACTTTCAAAATTTTGAGCAGCGAGAACAAAACTTTTTTATAAGTCCCCCCTCCCTCATGAACTCTATCAGTGTGAAAATAGAGAATTGCTTATTTTGCAAGAGGAAAAAATTATTTATTTCTTGTTTTCACATGTATAGAGGTTTTTTCAGCCAATAGTTATATCGAAGAGTTTGTGACAAGAAACTGTAAATAAAGAGCGACACTGCTCAATAGTAACCAAAAATCTAAAAGACGGAATTTTTATACCAATGGATATATCAGTCATTCATTTTAGTATTACCTATTAAAGGCTACGGTTTGAGGAAATTTGCCCGATCTCTGGAAAGGGGGGGGGGAATATCCAACAAAATAATAACTATTAATACTATTAATACTATTAATAATACTATTAATAATAACTCACTGCAGCATAATCCCGCTTGAGCCAAAAAGCTACGCACATTCCTCCATCCCAATCTACTCAAAGCCTTCCTCTTTAAACCCTCCCTGGAAAATACACATATATTACAGTGAATGTCCGAAATCTTGTTAATGTCGACATTCATAAGTGAATATTCAGAATTCTTTTTTCTCTGTTGGTATGCAAATAGCTTTTCAAGTCAGCTTTTTCAGTCTTATGCAAGCTATGATGGTAAAAGTTCAAGTTAGGTTAGATTATGTTAGTTTAGGTTTGATCAGGTTAGATTAGATTAAATTTGGTTCTAAATATCAGAAATGGGTTAGAAATGGGTCAGAAATATCAGAATGGGTACCAGTATATGGAATAATCCAGATATACCAGTAAAGTAATATTCATTGTCTCCCCAAACAAAGCTCATGGGTCCATCCACTCAGAGGATTTTGCGAGTAAAATGTTACAATTTGTAAGAATATATATTTCGACCTATGAGATATAGTTTGTGCATCATTGTTATTGTTGATTTGTTATTTATAGAAAAAAGTATTTCAAACAATTCGTGGTAGCAAACTGTAAGTAAGAAGCGAGACGGCTCAATAGTAACCGAAACTCAAAACACCGAAATTTTTGTATCAATTAATATATTAAAAAAATAGGATGGTTATAGTAATTCCGAATATAGAAATGATAAGTGGTGTTCTCCATCAAAAGTTATGCGCCTGAGAAAATTAGCCTTATTTTTAGAAAAGGGGGAGACGCCCCTTAAAAGCCAAGGGATCTTAATGAAAATCACATCATAAAATTCAGCATATCCGAGACCTATATTGTAGAAGTTTCAAGCTCCCGTCTGCAAAAATGTAGAATTTAAATTTTTTCCAAAAAACACAGATGTGAGCTTTTGTTTGTTAGTTTTTCTCTCATCAGGGGTGATTGCATATAATCAATATTCCTTAAAAATCAGGAAAGAGCTCACTCGAACAGAAATAAAAAATTTCTAGTGGCTTTTTTAAGTAACCAAAAAGATTGTAGGGCAATTAGGCTACGTGCCACCCCCTTTTTTTCAGAGTCGTCCTATCAAAATTTTGAGATATCCATTTTGTTCAGCGTTGTTGAAAGTCCCAATCACTATGTCTTTGGAGTTTACATGACCCGGATAGCCCCTTGGAGATAAAATTTGCCCATTTATTTCATATAGCCTATTTGTTATTGGGAAGTATGTATATATTTTCTAGCGAGGGTGGGAGGGTTGAATTTCTTGCTGGGGGATTTTTTACTGGGAGAGTGTTCCATGGGGAGGAAAGTTTCCAGGGACTGAACTTCTCTGAAAAAACTTTACTCTAGGGTATTTGCCAGAATCCCTCTACAAATTTATTTTTTCTTAGTCCTACTTTCTCTGCCGAGTCAGTTTTGCTTGTGTAAATGTTAAGGGGAATTGCCTGGGGGAATTTTTTACTGGGTTTGAGTTGTCCAGAGTATATTCCCGTAGGAGGGGATGTTTTTCGCGGGATTAATTGGCCATTGGGGAGTTTTCCATTGTAAAAATTCTCCAAAGGGAGGGAATTTTTTTAAGAAACAACTTTTTCAAGGTGGGAGGGAGGGGGAAGGGGTATTTGCAGAAAAACTTGTACTTGGAAGAGGGGATTTCCGGCATGATTTTACAAACAATCTTTTCAAATGAAAGCGTGGTAAGAAAAATTTGCCATCTGGAACCCTCCGTAAGATTTTTCTGGGAGAATTTTCAAATTGGATAGAATGGTCTCGAGGAATTTTTCCTTTAGGGGGAGGATTTTGCGTCGGAACAGCTTGCAAGGAGTCTCTTTGTGGAGAAGGAATTTTCCCAGGAGAAGGAGCCCGATCTTCTGGCATTATTTAAAAACATCAGGAATTAAATTAAAAAATAAAATAAATTAAATCCTGAATTATATTAAAAATAATTAAATTAATAAATAAAATCAGGAATTAAATTGAAAAAAATTATTCGTCTGAAAGTAAGGAGCAATATCAAAATTTAAAACCAGTAGAAATTATTGCTTATATGAAGGAGGCTGTCCCCTCCTCAATACTTCGCTCTTTTATTCTTTATCCAAATTCTTTAAGAGCAACTCCTGAAACACAAGGGCTGTTTAACTAGAATAATAAGCTTTTCAAATGTTCTAAAAAAAAGCTTAAGCGTAAAGAGTGAGATATTGAGGAGGGAGCCGCCCCCTTATATAAGTAATATTTTTTCTCGTTCTTTCAAGTTTTGATGTTGCTCCTTACTTTCAGTTGAAAAAAAATTGTGTGTTCTTCACGTTGGAGTGGGGTCGGGTCAGAGAAAAGGGGCTACGTGGGAGGATCTCCTTGGAGGAATTTTAATGAGGGAAGAGAATATCCATGAAGGGGGCGCAGCATTATTTAAAAAAATGAGAAAAAAAATCAACTGGGAGTAATGAGCAGCATTAAAACTTAGAACAAACATAAAATATTACGTATATAAGGGGGTTCGTCTCCTCCACAATACCTTGCTAATTACGCTAACGTATTTTTAGTAATTTCAACCATTCATTCTACGGCCTTTGTGATTCAGGGGTTATTCTTAAGGATTTGGGACAAAATTCAAGCTTTTAATGTAAAGAGCGAGGTATTGACGAGTGGGCGAACCCCCTAAAATAAGCAATGAAAATACACGAATATAGAAGTTCGTTATGTAAATTAATTCGTAAGTTACGTATGTTTGTTACTAACAAAAAGGCTCATAAAAAAATAAGAAAATCTAGTTGAACTTTTAAGTTTCCAAAAATTGGAGGGTAACTAGGCCTCCTCCCTCACCGCCTTTTTTTTTATCAAAATCGTCCGATGAAAACTATGAGAAAGATATTAAGCAAAACCAAAACAAATATATGCAAATTTGTTTTATTTATTCATGTGTGGTGAATCAAAATCAGAACATGCATTAATTCAAAAACGTTCAGAAATTCAATAAGAAAAAGAAAAAAAAGTCCAAGTAAAGGTCGCTCAAATAGCTCATCTGCCCTTGTCTTTTCATAATAGTTTTTTCCATAAATTAAGTTTTTCAAAGAAAAGTAAAGAGCTATTTTAAGCCAAGAATGAGCATTAATAAAGTCAAATAATCTTCCAAGCAAAAAACTGCCAAAAACCACTATCAATTAAGAAATGAAACTACAAACGAAAACAAATTACAAAAAAAAATACCCAAGTCAAACTCGAAACAAGTACAAATTAACATCAGTAGGGCTGCTAACCCCTCATGCCTTGTAAAGACCAGAACATAATTTATGCTTTAGTGAAAACAAAATACGTTTTAATCGTTTTAATCTCTTAGTTCTGTTTATACCTGAAACATACTATTTTAAATATCTCTTGGATCTGTTTAAAAGTAAAAACAAAAAATAAAGGACAGTACCACGTTTTTATCAATGTTGTCATGCTGAACTGTGAAAATAGGAAGTAAAACTAATAATTAAAACCAGATAATTTAACTAAATAGTTAAACTTAGCAATGCTTACAGTCCGTAGAAATTCATATTTTAACGATTTGTACGTCCTCAAAGACAAGTAGACCTTCAAAAGAATACTATACCATCTCAAAATGTTTGCTATTGTCTGTTTTTAGATTGTTTTCGGCTGATTTTCCCCCTCCCCCCACAATTCTTTTTTTATTTTAAGTTTCGCGTAGGAGATACACCAAAAAACTAAACCAAAGGAATGAAAGTGGCCTTTTTTTCTCTAGGGTGGGAAGTAAAAAAATCTTAATGAAAAATAATTACGTCATGATTATAAGTGAATCAATGCTGACATTTTCGTGTCATATTATAACTGTCGTACAGATGGTACAACATTTTTTTTTCTAGCCTCTATAGTCAGTGTCCCAGAAATCATGAGAAGTAAAAAAAAAAAAGAAAAAACTTTGGTTTGATTTAATATTAGGGATGTTAATTAATTAGAGCCGTTAGCTTTGCGTAAATTGCATAGAAGACAATTAATAGAAATAACCCCGATTTAATATATTACCCCGAGAAAAAGTAGTTTCATTTTAGTCATGTGAGTAACATAGTAGCTAGTCACGTGACTTCTAGAAGTAGATACTGGATTTCAGGGTGTTGACCTCTGATAACAGTCATAGGAGCTTTGGAAAGCTTTGCGTAAATTTAGCAGACTGTTTCACGTTCTCATAAGCTCTATTAAGCAACCAAGTTGGAATCCATACTCTATCACGTAAAAATTCATGTTAGTAATGCAATGGGGGGGGGGCTTTTTCAATGTGTTCATCTTACCTGGTTGATGTTTGGGAAATGTGCAAGTAGTTTATCAGCTAAATAAAAAATACGTGGGGCCAGTTTATAATTAGACTGCGTTAAAAACATGAACGTTTTGGGATACACCCAGATTTTTATGGAGGCCGTATTCTCCCTAAATCTTTTAATTTTGCAAATATATTTTCACAGCTCCAGCAAATTCATACAATACGTCAGTTTTTCTTGCTATTTTGATGACTTTGAGCATCTCTGCCCTAGTCCATCTCCGAAAACAGAGCAAAGCACTTGAATGGATTATGATTACCTCTTTATACATTTTCGCTGACGATCATCTAGAAATATTATTTGGTTTCAATTTTAAAAAAGGGTACATTTTCTCCATTGAATTGTGTTTACTTTGTTTTCAGGAATCTTGGTTTTTTGATGAAAATGAAGATATTTTGGACTTCGAAGAACCAGAGCCAGAAAGTGATGATTATTATGCAGACACCGCGAAACCAAAAAGAAGACGTAGGATTGTTGTTCCTGAGAAGGAGTGTGCATATATAGTGTTTGCCTCAGACCGTTTGGTGCTGCTATGAGAAGTTAGTAGTAATAGTAGCTTCTAATTTATTTTTTTGTATAATTAACTAAAAAATATATAAATCTAATTTAATTTACAGCTTTATACCTTTATCAGGATGTAATGTTGTTTTCCTGTACTGCAAAAAGTGACTATGTGCATTGGCGATGGCTAAATCAGATATATAAAGTAAAAAAATTACTAAATTAAAGAAAAACATATAATATTTTTAAAGACACATTATATAATAATTATTTATTATATAAAATATAAGAAAATGTGTATTATATGAAATTTAAATAATAATGAAAAATTTTTATTCATTTTATATACTTTTTTTCCATTTTTTTAAAGGAAAAATATATAATATTAACATATTATGTAAAACGAATATGATAATAAAATCGAAAATATAATATAGAAATAGCTAAACATAGGAACTGGGAAGTAAAAGTACTGTGCTACGTTCGCTGTCGTGCTATTGTAGTAAGGAGCCGTCTAAGGACAAATCAGCTGTCCACGCTCGTCCTCTGTCCTACTCTATTGCGTTTTGCTCTTTACTCCCCATGAAGTTCCCATTTTCTTTAAATCCTTTCGAAAAGCGTGATTTTTGATACTACATCGTCCTTGTTTCTTGAGGTGTGGTAAGTAATTGTAAAATAAAACTTTATCATTATACATTAATAACAGCCGACTGTTGCTGACAAGTCCTCTATATGTCTCACAATTTGTATCGGCCTAGATTTCATTTCAGTGTGTACCTTACTACTGAAGTTGTCAACCCCTTGAAACTTTCTAACTGGCATACCTCATGAAGGAATTTTTGTGCCAAAAAATGGATGTCATATACTTTGATCAGCTCATCAATAGCTATCGATTGTCCTTGAATAAAAAATTCTATCAGTCTTAGTTCAAAATTTGATTTTTTTTTGCCGTTGGCCAACTTTCGAACGTCACCACATAGAAAGGAGCAAAGGATAAGCTTTAATTTCCTTAGCAATGAGAGAACTTTTAAAGTTTATTTGGCACATATGATACCATTTCTCTGCCGCAATCCCAAGTCCAAAAAACAAAATGATAAACTCAGCTGAAATCACGAACAGAAATGGGTAGAAAAAAAGATGGCAGCACTTTCGGAACCGTTGAAAAATGCCACATTTTTGCTTCTGTAAATTTTTCTATTTATCACTCAAAGAAAATTTATTGGCTGTGGGGCCGGGTAACTGCCGCATATATTTAACACTTATAGATTTTAGTCCATCTTCAATTTTAGAGTGGTGCCTGCCTGCTTGCCTGCAAGAACGGAGCTTTCCACTCGAAAGCAGAAACATGGTTTGATGAAACAAAAGCTTGGCTGCCAAACTTCAGATACTCCCCTCTGACATAGGGTACATAACTCCACTTTACTTCACACACCATAGGCTCTGGCTCGTGGACAAGCAAAAACCATCCTTTTTGGCCCCAGGCAGGAGTTATGCGGAGCTCTCTAAAATGTAATGTCATATTCATCAATCCAGCCTGGGGTCCACACTTTCCGTAAAACCCGCACAGGTTAAACCCTTATCAGTTTCTAGAATAAAGCTGAGATCGGCGGCATAGGAAAAACAAAAACAAAACAAAAACGGGACAAAACAAAAGTGTTGTTCTCGCAACACAAATATTGCAAAATTTCGATTACACAAAGAACAGACCAAAGACGTGTCGAGGGGTAATATTTGAATGTCCTTGGTACTTGAATGAACAAACATGGAACAGGAATGTCATCTATTGAAAATAAGAGGCTTGGACCGACAGACAAGTATGAATGGTTTATGGATCAGCTTAGGAGTCGATGGAAGACCAAAAAATCTAGATTTGGATTTCAACAATGAGAATATCAGAGACGTTGGTATTTTGTTAATACTAAACAGGATTTTCAAATGGAATATTATTTTAAACTGGATCTATGGGCCAAAGAATTAGGGACTTGGATTCTTATTCGAGCAAAATCTCTGCCATTAAAAAAAAAAAGTTTATGAAAGAAAAAGGAGCTCCATTAAACCAAGAATGAGCATAAATAAAGTCAAGTAATCTTCCAAGCGTAAAACTTCCACAAATCACCATCAATTAATAAATGGAACTCAAAACGAACAGAAATTACATAATTTAGCCGAGTTAAACTCAAAACGAGTAAAAATTAAAATAAGTAGGGCTGATAACCTCCTCATTTTCCGATCTTCTGCAATTCTTGTATTAAAGACAGCAGAATTTCTGAAAACTAAACTGAAAACTAACTTAAAATTAACACGAATAGCCTCATTTTCCTATCTGTATTAAAAACAATAGAATTACTGATAACATAAAAATAGCTTGATTACTGTTAATGAGACTGGAAAATATGATATTAATAAATGATCAACCTGTAAATATAACTGGTAGCTATTTTTTTTTTTTTTTTGGTAAAAAAGCTCTACACTCTAAAATCCAAGTAAAGGTGGTTCAAATAGCTCATCTGCCCTTGTCTTTTCATAATAGCTTTTTCCATAAATTAAGTTTTTCAAAGAAAAGTAAAGAGCTATATTTAGCCAAGAATGAGCATTAATAAAGTCAAATAATCTTGCAAGCAAAAAACTTCAAAAAACCTCTATCAATTAAGAAATGAAACTACAAACGAAAACAAATTACAAAAAAAATACCCAAGTCAAACTCGAAACAAGTACAAATTAACATCAGTAGGGCTGCTAAGCCCTCATGCCTTGTAAAGACCAGAACATAATTTATGCTTTACTGAAAACAGAATAAGTTTTAATCGTTTTCACTTTTTTCTTTCATAAATAAAAATCAGTATTTGTCAATGAAACTTACTGATTGTGGTAGATTTAATCTTGGAAGATTATTTGACTTTATTTATGCTCAGTCTTGGCTTAATGGATCTCTTTACTTTTCTTTGAAAGACTTGATTTGTAGAAAAGGTTTCCATTGTTCAAGTAGACCAAGAATAAATTTTTTGCCCCATTGGGAAGTAAATTTGGTTTTGACAGGATAGTCCTTCACAAGCAGCCAATATACTTTCTAGTACTTTTTTTTCAATTTTATTCGTTTCTTTAGACATCGTATTTCAATGCTAAATCTATTTTATTCAACAAAGGAAATAATACTTTTCCTTGCAAGTTTAGAAATATTTTGCCATTCTTAAGAATTCTGTTGAAAAGAGCATGTATCAGAGAAACAGTGGTCAGAGGTAGAGCCACCTGTATCTCTTACTCACCAGAAATTCTTGCATCAATTAAAATAGAGCTGCAGATGTCTAATACATCAGAAATTTATAGAATAAACTCGCCCAGTCTACACATTTAAATTTAAGATATGTTGCAACAAACTAAATTAACAAGCCACTGACGTGCCAGTTTGCGAGCTATAACAGCAGCAACTCGTTGTTTGTTTTGGGCTGAAGGAAAACCTGGATCGTATAATCTTTATCTTTCACAAGGCTGAACACAAAGTTCCTCCCTCTTTACGCTCTTTACGCTAAAGTTTAACTCTTTCTCAATTCTACTTTATCAAACAGTAAATAACTTTAGCGTAAAGAGCGGGACGTTGAGGGAGGAACAGCCCCTTTCATACACGGAGTAATTTCTGCTCTTTTTAAGTTTAAAGTCCCTCTTTACTTTCAGTCAAAAAAAACTTGTTTTTTTTTTATTTCCGAACGTTTTTGAATTAATGCATGTTTTTATTTTGACTCTCCGAAAATGAATAATTAAAACGAAATTTGCGCATTAATTTTTTTTGATAAATAGCTTTCTCTTAGTTCTGATCAGAAGATTTTGAGAAAAAGGGTGAGAGAAGAGGCCTAGCTAACCCCTGATTTTTCAGTTACTTAAAAAGGCAACAATAATTTTTAATTTTTAACGAACGCTTTTATTAATAAAAAATATACATAACTTACATATTAACTTACGTAACGAACTTCTATATTCGTATATTTTTATTCTGTATATGAGGGGGGTTTGCCCCCTCGTTAATACCTCACTCTTTACACTAAAGCTTTAATTTTGTCCCTATTCTTTAAGATTGACCCCTGAATGAGAAAAGGCTGTTGAATAAATAGTTGAAATTACTAAAAATACTTTAGCGTAAAGAGCGAGCTATTTAGGGAGAGATGGAACCCCCCCCCCATATGCGTAATAATCTCTGTTCGTTTTAAGTTTTAATGCTGGTCCTTACTTTCAGGTGAAAAAACTTTTTCATATTTATTTTTTCATTGTTTAAAAAAAAATAATGCTAGAAAATCCTGCACCCCCTTCATGAAATTTCTCTTCTCCCATGACAAATTCCTCCAAGCTGAACAAAATAGCTATCTCACAATTTTGATCTGTTGACTTTGGGGAAAAAATGACCGTGGGAGGGGGCCTAGGTGTCCTCCAGTTTTTTGGTCACTTCGAAAAGCCACTAGAACTTTAAACTTCCGTTAGAATGAAACCTCTCGCGACATTCTAGGACGAATTGGTCGATACGATCACCCCTGCGGAAAAAAAACAACAAAAAACAACAAACAAACAAACAAATAAACACGCACCCATGATCGTTTTTCAGGCAAAAAATACTAAGCTCCAATTTTTTGTAGATAAGAGCTTGAAACTTCTACAGAAGAGTTCTCTGATACGCTGAATGCGATGGTGTGATTTTCGTTAAGATCATATGACTTTTAGGGGGTGTTCCCCCCTATTTTCCAAAACAAGGCAAATTTTCTCAGGCTCATACCTTTTGATGAGTAAGACTAAATTTGATGAAACTTATATATTTAAAATCAGCATGAAAATCCAATTCTTTTGATATATCGATTGGTATCAAAATTTCGTTTTTTAGAGCTTTGTTTACCTATTGAGCCGGGTCGCTCCTTACTACAGTTCATAACCATAAACTGTTTGACACAGAATTCCACATTTTTATAGATAGGAGCTTGAAACTTCTGCAATAGGGTTCTCTAATACGCTGAATCTGATGGTGTGGTTTTCGCTAAAATTCTATGACGTTTAGGGTAACACTAAAATGAATGACTGATGTATCCATTGGTATAAAAATTCCGTCTTTTAGATTTTTGGTTACTATTGAGCAGTATCGCTCTTTATTTACAGTTTCTTGTCACAAACTCTTCGATATAACTATTGGCTGAAAAAACCTCTATACATGTGAAAACAAGAAATAAATAATTTTTCCTCTTGCAAAATAAGCAATTCTCTATTTTCATACTGATAGAGTTCATGAGGGAGGGGGACTTATAAAAAAGTTTCGTTCTCGCTGCTCAATTGAAAGTTTTTTCCCCAAAAGCGTAACCTCTCTGATATTTTCCACTTTGGATGCAGTGATAGATCTGACATTGTAGGATGGAGGAAAGGGTTTAGCTAAATAAAATCACACTCCTAATTCAAGTACTCCAAATTGTAGCCAAGGCTGTTACTATTCCTTTTCTTTGAGTTAGGTCTGCAAAAATTTGCCGGTTGAATAAAAAAGGCCGTGATTAAGTGAACTTGAAAACACCGAGCTTCAAAATTGAAGTAAGGTTAGCCTTCTGTCTTTTAATTCTCTAGAGACCGTTGGTTGTCAAAACTTCAAATAGCACCAATTATCATGTCTTGTCAAAGGTTTTGATAGACAGCTTCCTTAGGTGAGAGGCTTCAGCCGAGAAATATTTGGCTGCGTCTTGCAAAGCTTGGCTACCGACCAAGGGAGAAGAGAAAATGAGCAAAAGAGCACTATCATTCTTAAGTACCAAATGCCCATGTATATGCAACTGTGACGGCATGCATAGAGTGCATTTTAAAATATATTGTTTTTTTCCTCGAGAAAGCCATTTAGCCAAAAAAAAAATATGCAAATTTCGTTTTAATTATTCATCTGCGGAGAGCATAAATCAAAACATGCATTGATTAAAAAACATCCAAAAATTATATTAAATAAAAACAAGTGTTTTTGAACTTAAAGTAAGGAGTGACATTTAAACATAAAACGAACAGAAATTACTTCATATATGAAAGGGGCTGCTTCCTCATCAACGCCCCGCTCTTCACGCTAAAGTCTGACTCTTTCTCTTAACTCTAATTTTTAAAACAGTAATAAACTTCAGCATAAATAGCGGGACGTTCACGAGGAAGCAGTACCTTTCATATACGAAGTAATTTCTGTTCGTTTTAAGTTTTAATGTCACTCCTTACTTTCAGTTAATTTTTTTTTAATTTAATTTGTAAGGCAACTTTGGTTTTCTAAGAATCTTCGAAGAAAGCTTTCAACTAAGTTCGGTGTTTAGTTTCGAATTAATCAACTGAGGTATTTTAAATAGCCTATCCGGATCTTTTAAGGTGCACTATAACATCTTATTTCCAATCAAACAAGCCCATTCCTAAGTTATTACAATCACCCTTTCTATACATACCTTATATGCATCCAGGGTATAACTTATAACCCTTGACTTGAGGATTGTGGGGGTTGTCATTCTCAACAAAAAAACTTTCGGACCTTTCAATTACGTGGAGCAAAATGGCTCTCGTAAAACTTTGTTTAGATGTGTTTTGGAAAATTGTTGGCGTGGGAGGGGGTTAATTGCGCTCCATTCACTTTTGAGCTTATAAGAAAGGCACTGGTTGTTTCAATTTTCAATCGAGTGATTTCTTTTTTTACAAACACAAATGGCCATCCTAAAATTTCTACCGGATGTATTGCGGAGTAATACAAGTTAGCTGGGGGGCTGTTTACGTTGCTATTACTCTGAATCTCAGAAATGACATGGAAACTTCTGATTAGAAATCCAATGAGCCGCATCCTAAGATTATACGATTACTCTTTTTGTGTTAAAACCTACAATTCTTGTCCTTACAGCTTTGGGGGGGGGGGGCAGTTGTCATCCTCAAAGACATAATTTCCAGATATTTCAACTTTTGAACGTTGAACAGACTTTATACATATATTTATATATATATATATATATATATAAATATATATATATATATATATATATATATATATATATATATATATATATATATATATATATATATATATATATATATATATATATATATATATATATATATATATGTATATATATATATATATATATATATATATATGTATATATATATATCTTATATATATATATATATATATATATATATATATATATATATATATATATATATATATATAAACCTGCCAGTCAAGATAAAATCATAAAAGTATATTATAACAAGAGTTAAGAGGTCATATGGCACTTGTGACGAGGCCGGAAGAGCCAAAAGCTCATATGGTATGAGCTCAAGCAAAATTCTAAGAATCAATAGATTGATTTAAAAGGAAAATCAGAGGTATAATGCCGGTCGGGATTTAAAATAAGAGCTCTGAGTCACGAGATCCTTCTAAATATCAAAATTCATTAAGAACTGATCACCCAGTCATAAGTTATAAATATCTAATTTTTTCTAATTTTTCCTCTCCCTTCAGCCCCCCAGATTGTTTAATCGGAGAAAGCGACTTTTTCGAGTCAGTTTGTTAAGCTCCCTGAAACTTCTACCAATTTACATCCTCCCAGTACGTCCAGAAGCACCAATCTCACCAAAGCACTGAACCCCACCCCTAACTCCCCCAAAGAGAGCAGATACAGCACGGTTACGTCAATCGCGTATCTACAACATTTGCTTATTCCACCCACTAAGTTTCATCTTGATTTCCCCATCTAAGTATTTTCCAAAATTTCCGGTTTTCCCCTCCGACTCCCTCCAATGTCGGCAGATCTGGTCTGAATTTGAAATATGAGCTCTGAGACATGAGTTCCTTCAAAATATCGATTTCATTAAGATCCGGTCACCCGCTCTTAAAATAAAAATACCTCAATTTCTCTAGTTTTTCCAAATCAGCACCCCCAAGCTCTTCCAAAGAGATCAGATCCGTTCCAACTATATCAATCACGTATCTATAACTTGTGCTTATTCTTCCCATCAAGTTTAATCTCAATCTCTCCACTCAAAGCGTTTTCCAAGATTTATGTTTCCCCCCTCCAGCCCCCTGTGTCCCTGGATCCGATTCAAATTGAAAATAGAGCATCTGAGACACAAGATCCTTCAATATATCAAGTTTCATTAATATTCGATCACCCATTCGTAAGATAAAGATACCTCGATTTTCACTTTTTCCAAGAATTTTGGTGTCCCCCTCCAACTCCACCCAATTTCAACAGATCTAGTCAGGATTTAAAGTAAGAACTCTAAAGCAGAATATTCTTCTAAATTTCAAATTTCATTAGAATCTGATGACCCGTTCGTAAGTTACAAGTACCTCATTTTTTATTCTTCGCTGTCCCATTGTCTATGCATATAAATAGATTTTCAGGTTTACTGACTCTTGAACATGCAACATATAATTGTTCATGGGAAAAACAATCCGTATTCAGATCTATGCCTCATTATTCTATTGATGTGTCCCTGTGTCCTGGTCGTCATTTGTGTCCCGGTGTCCCAGTTTGTAATTTCTCTTTGAGTGTCCCGGTCGTCATTTATATTCCCTGTGTTCTGGTGTCCCGGTCGTCATTTGTGTCCCGGTCTGTAATTTCTATTCGAATAATCCCTGTGTACCGGTCGTCATTTATATATTCCGCCTGTGCCCCCGGCTTCCCCGTTGTAGTTGTGTCCCTGTGTCCTGGTCTTCATTTATATTCCCTGTGTCCCGGTCGTGATTTGTGTCCGGGTGTCCCAGTCTATAATTTCTCTTTGAGGTTTCCGGTCGTCAATTATATTCCCTTAGTCCCGGTCGTCATTTGTGTCCCGGTATGTAATTTCATCAATTGACAAACATGACGTCAGTCGACAAACAATTTCATGACACATACAGCTCAATACTTAAAATGACGTCAGTCAACACACAAACATGACGTCACTCGACACACACACACACACAGACAACTTATTTATATATATATATATATATATATATATATATATATATACATAAAAAGGATATAACAAAGTGACCGCCCACTGATTCTTTTAAGCAAAACTGATGCTGTATTTAAGTATGATGCTGATTGCATAAAACAGAAAGGCAGAAAATTACACAGTAGTTTATAAGGCTGTCTCAACAATCATTCACTACAAAAAATATGAGGAAATTTCAAAGTATATAGCATATAGTTCATTTAGGATTCATTTAGCTGATGTGAATGAATTGACAATTCTCAATACTTAATTCAAAAAGCCATGCCTTTTTACCACTATCTGCGAAATAAAACAAGCCGATACATCAATGAAGACATTGCTTAAGTGTGACATTTGGATACTCAGGGCATATCCATAGACCGAAAACGCGGCAAATCTGTTGAATTCTTTTTTATCACCATCATCAAAACTTTCTTCTTCAAATTGGGTGTGGTGGTCTTTGGTTGTCTTTTAGCCAGCCCTTTGGCTGGCTGAGAACTAGTCAAAATAAATGGTAAGTATATAGCCTAGCTCTTTAACTTCTATAAATGTATAGTCGTCGACCTTTTCTAATAGAAAACTAGGCTAACAAAAGCGGCAGGCCTTTGGTGTGTCTCTAGTTAACCTTTGAGCCTAGAGTAACAGAGCACATACTCCACCCCATTATTGTGCAAATATTGCCTATACCCTGAATTGTGTCCTGAATTGAAAATTCAGGTAAAATGAAGGCTTTTTGGTTAATATAGAACAATCTATACTTCTTACCATGAAATAGTCTAAAGAGAGTAGACCTATAGCCTACCACAAAATGCATTGTTTGTGTCATTTCCAAATATAGCTATTAAAGTGTAAATTTTGTTTGGCTTGGGTATGAACCTAGTAGGTCTTTAAATGTAGTAGGCTAATTACACTGAAAATGTATCCAGCTGCTTAAAACTTTCATTCAATCTCATCCCACTCTTTATTCAATGCATCAGAAATGATGAAAATATAAGACATCCAATGACAATGAGGTTCTATTTTTTATGAGAAATAACCCTTTCATATCTAGGCAATGTAACATAGATTCAAGGTTATGAGTTGTCACTGTAAGAACCTATGAAATTCCTTTAGATTTATCCTATCCTCAGTTTTAACTTGTCTCTTTAGTTTGTGTTCAAAATACTCCCTTTTGGCAAGATTCTTCAAGTTAAAAAGTATGCATCAATCACACTGGTCCTTCTTCAACTAAAAAATTTGAATGTCTTTCTCTTTTCAGCTGATGCCTAATTTAATTGTTAGTTTTTCATCTGAACCATGTTATTCTAATTTATTCAGTCTTCTGGGATAATCAAAATTTCCTTCCTAATTTCAATGGCAATTTGAATTTCAGAACATTCTCTTTGTCACTGAAATACACCAACTTAACTGGGCTTGGGGCTGGGAGATCAAGGCAACCTTCAGCAGCAACCATCTTTAAGCTTCACATTTCACATTATTAATTGTTTGTCATTTTCCTTACTTTCAATTTAATCAAAGTAAGCAATATATGGCTTGAATGTTATACTTTCCTCTGCCATCACATATATTTGATTTTTGACTCTTGTCATCTGTTAATTCAGTATTCTGAACACAAGGTTCTGGCTGCACCACTTTTTTGGTATATTCAGAAGCAGTTTCTTGTTTTTTACATTACTTCATTTGCTTTGATGTTATATTTTAATGATTCTTATTATATGATACTTATTTAATTCTGGGTTATTCATAAATATATCAAGCTGGACTCCGTCAGCCAGACACTTAACAGCCATTTCAGGTCGAAAAACATCAGTTGGACCAATTACAGCTAAAACAGAAAATAAATCACACATCTGTTCCAAAAGGCCAGGAGGCAATGTTCCCCCACAAAGAACAAGGAGGCATTTTCAAAACGCATTAAAGAACAAAATTATAAATACTCTTACCCCCCCCCCCTGTTCCTTTTTATGTATATATATATATATATATATATATATATATATATATATATATACATATATAAAAATAAGTTGTCTGTGTGTGTGTGTGTGTGTCGAGTGACGTCATGTTTGTGTGTTGACTGAGGTCATTTTAAGGATTCAGCTGTATGCATCATGAAATTGTTTGTCAACTGACGTCATGTTTGTCAATTGATGAAATTACATACCGGGACACAAATGACGACCATTACTAAGGGAAAATAATTGACGACCGGAAACCTCAAAGAGAAATTATAGACTGGGACACCCGGACACAAATCACGACCGGGACACAGGGAATATAAATGACGACCGGGAAACAGGGACACAACTACAATGGGGACGCCGGGGGCACAGGCGGGATATATAAATGACGACCGGGACACAGGGATTATTCGAATAGAAATTACAGACCGGGACACAAATGAGGACCGGGGCACCAGGACACAGGGAATATAAATGACGACCGGGACACTCAAAGAGAAATTACAAACTGGGACACCGAGACACAAATGACGACTGGGACACAGGGAATATAAATGACGACCGGGACACAGGGACACATCATTAGAATAATGAGGTATAGATCTGAATACGGATTGTTTTTCCCATGAACAATTATATGTTGCATGTTCAAGAGTCAGTAAACCTGACAATCTATTTATATGCATAGACAATGGGACAGCGAAGAATAAAAAATGAGGTACTTGTAACTTACGAACGGGTCATCAGATCCTAATGAAATTTGAAATTTAGAAGAATCTTCTGCTTTAGAGTTCTAATTTTAAATCCTGACTAGATCTGTTGAAATTGGGTGGAGTTGGAGGGGGACACCAAAATTCTTGGAAAAAGTGAAAATCGAGGTATCTTTATCTTACGAATGGGTGATCGAATATTAATGAAACTTGATATATTGAAGGATCTTGTGTCTCAGATGCTCTATTTTCAATTTGAATCGGATCCAGGGACACAGGGGGCTGGAGGGGGGAAACATAAATCTTGGAAAACGCTTTGAGTGGAGAGATTGAGATTAAACTTGATGGGAAGAATAAGCACAAGTTATAGATACGTGATTGATATAGTTGGAACGGATCTGATCTCTTTGGAAGAGCTTGTGGGTGCTGATTTGGAAAAACTAGAGAAATTGAGGTATTTTTATTTTGAGAGCGGGTGACTGGATCTTAATGAAACCAATATTTTGAAGGAACTCATGTCTCAGAGCTCATATTTATAAGGAGCGACCCGGCTCAATAGTAACCGAAACTCTAGAAAATAGAATTTGGATACCAATAGTTACATCAAAAGAATTGTATTTTAATGCTGATTTTAAATAAACAAGTTTCATCAAGATCAGTTTTACCCATCAAAAGTTACGAGCCTGAGAAAATTTGCCTCATTTTAGAAAATAGGGGGAAACACCCCCTAAAAGTCATACAATCTTAATGAAAATCACACCATCAGATTCAGCGTATCAGAGAATCTTATTGTAGAAGTTTTAAGCTCCTATCTACAAAAATGTGGAATTTCGTATTTTTGCCAGAAGACAGATCACGGATGCGTGTTTATTTATTTATTTTTTTTTTCCAGGGGTGATCGTATAGACTGGTTGGTCCTAGAATCTTGTGAGAGGGCTCATTCTAACGAAAATTAAAAGTTCTAGTGCCCTTTTTAAATGACCTAAAAATTGGAGGGCACGTATCAAAATTCTGAGATAGCCTTTTTATTCACAATAGTCGAAAAACATAATAACTATGTCTTTAGGGACGACTTACTCCCCCGCAGTCGGCGTTGGTGGGGTTGCAAGTTGAAAACTTTGACCTGTGTTTACATGTAGTAATGGTTACTGGGAAGTGTGCAGACATTTTCAGGGGGATATTTTTGGTTTAGGGGGGAGAGTTGAGGGGGGGGGGGGTTACGTGGGAGGATATTTCCAAGGAGAAACTTCTCATGGGGGAAGAGAATTTCAATGAAGGTGGCGCAGGATTTTCCAGCTTTATTTGAAAAAACAATGAAAAAATAAATATGAAAAGTTTTTTTCTACTGAAAGTAAGGAGCAGCTTTAAAAGTTAATACGAACAAACATTATTACGCATATGAGGGGTTTACCTCCTCGTTATACCTCACTCTTTACGCTAAAGTATTTTTAGTAATTTTAACTATTTATTCTACGGCCTTTGTGATTCAGAGGTCATTCAGGAATTGGGACACAATCTAAGCTTTAGAGTAATGAGTAAGGTATTGACGAGGGTTGAACCCCCTCATATACGCAATAAAAACATACGAATATAGTATTTTGTTACGTAAGTTAATTCGTAAGTTACGAATATTTTTTACCAATGAAAATGTTTGTAAAAAATTAAAAGTTCTAGTTTCGTTTTTAATTAATCAAAAACTTGGAGAGCAACTGGGCCTCCTCCTTCGCTTCTTTTTTCTCAAAATCTTCTGATTAATTGCAATTAATTAATATGCAAATTTCGTTTTAATTATTTATGTGCGGAGAACCGAGATCAAAACATGCATTAATTCAAAAACGTCCAGAAATTAAATAAAAAAAACGAACAAGTTTTTGTAACGGAAAGTAAGGAGCGACATTAAAAATTAAAACGAACAAAAATTACTCCGTATACGAAAGGGGCTTTTCCTCCTCTACGCCCCGCTCTTTACGCTAAAGTTTCTTACTGTTTTAAAAATTAAAGTTAAGAGAAAGGGTCAAACTTTAGCGTAAAGAGCGGGGCGTTGAGGAGGAAAAGCCCCTTTCATATACGGAGCAATTTCTGTTCGTTTTAAGCTTTAATGTCGCTCTTTACTTTCCGTCACAAAGACTTGTTTTTTTTTATTTAATAGCATTGAAATACGTAGCGAAATTTCCTCCTTTCTCATTGGCTTAAGTGCTCCTTGAGGGGTGTGTCCGAATATCTAAAGACTACTTAAACTAACTTGTCAACTTAAGCCAATGAGGTTTCTTGTCTGAACGGCGCAAGTCTAATTCTCATGTCAGTCGAATATAAATATGATGGTTTCCAAAATAAAGTTAATTGTTTTTGTAAGCGTGAAGTGTAGCTAATATTTTACTTTGAGGTACGATAATTTATTTTTTATATGTACAGAATAAAAATACTAGTAGCACAAGTAAGTAAAGCTTAAGTCTTGGTTAATTTATGATAATATTTTGGATGTGAAAAATAAATGTGGATTAAAAGGTTGCACAATGTGTGCAGTAGTTGTACTAGTGGGGTAAAAAAAAATGTACGGATAGTGGATGAAAAGCTGTGTCATTTTTTGAGGGGGAGGGATAGTACCCCCGAGATGTTTGGAAAACTACCTTTTTTTGTTTTCATTATAAATAATCGTTAAGTAGATACAATTACTCGGCTCCTTACTTTGAAAAATGTGTCTTTGTATATCCTTGTTCTAAAAGCTATATAGGCATGGATAGAATAGAATAGATCTTTATTCTACTCTCAGAACATAAACTCTTTTAAATATATAGGTATCATCAAGTTTAATCTTACTCATCAAAAGTAACGAGCCTGAAAAAATGTGCCTTGTTTTAGAAAGTGGACAAAGACCCCCAAAAAGGCATAGAATCTTAATAAAAACAGCACCATCAGATTCAGCGTATCAGAGAACTCTACTGTAGAGGTATTTTGCCATTTTTGTATTTGCAATTTTGTATATTTTTGCCAGAAGAAAGATCACGGTTTACTGACTGTCATGTTAATAACTCTCACAACATAAAAAACTGCCGAACTTGTTGCTTTCTGTCAGCTAGCCTACATTGTATATAAAAAATATAAGCACATAAGTACAATATATAAACATAGTCCACAGCAATGAGCCCAACTGGCTTGTCAAATAAAAATGAGTACAATAAGTAAAGTATGAGTACTTATGAGTACATAAGTAAAAAGTAAGTATCATAAGTAAAATGAATAAAAATGAGTATAGGAATATAATAATGTCAATAGAATGTCAGATAAAATGAAACATCAAACCTGAATCATTAACAATATAAATGACACATTAACATTATGCATTACGCATTTCATTTATTTATAATATCAAAAAACGCTGGCCCAAAGGTCTTTCTGTAGCGCTCAGTTCTCGCATTAATGGGATTTAAAACTGGGATTTTTGTGCTTTTGATCGAGGTAAACGGGGCTTTGGAGGGCAATAATGGGGTGGGATAAGTATAGATCTGTCAAATAAGCAAATTTATAAGACTTAGAAATCAGAGGAGGGTTAACATAGACCTAGTAGCTTGGCAATATCTTCCCGGGGTATGTTTTTGGCCTTGGTTTCATTACTGAAAGGGTCATTTTCCTAATCTAACCTCTTTCCAAAATAGCAAAACGAAGTTTGTCTATAATTTTACCAAGAACAATCTTCACCTCCTTGTTACATATTTGTTAATTGTTTGAAAATACTATGATTGCTAAAAATGAATATGAATAAAAGGGTTGCACATTATGTGTTGTAGGTATGCCGTAGGGATAACAAAGTATGGATGGAGGATAGAAATGGGCTTCAATTGTGTGGGATTAAGAAATTGCCGCTACTTATTGGTTAGACAGTACATACTCGAGAATTTGAATCTACAGGAACGGGGTTTAAACACTTGAGACGCTTTGGAGATAGATAGGGTATGCATAATTTGGGCTTTTTCTGAGGTTTTTAGTCTCCCTCCCTTAGAAGACTAATCTTGAACAAAATGATGTAGGCTGGTTTTAAAAAATAAAGAAATAATGTGAGAATATTCTAAGAAACTACCTTTGTTGAAACCATTTTCCCTCTCCCTGAAACAACTGAAGGCTTGTCTGTCTTGAAAAATTTCTGCAATCGTCCTTGAGGAGGCCCTTTTTAAGGAAGGATTGGTGAGAGAGCAAGGCCAACTGCTTATATAACTTTCGAATTTGGTGAAAATTACGAAGTTTGTAACTACATAGACTTAAAAAAAAAGTGTTTTAAGCAAGTATAATTTATAGCTAGAAGATGAAGCATAAAATAATAGAAGTATAGCTAATCCAAAAGAATACTTTAAGCGTTACTTAAAATGTCACAAATCAGTAGGCTACAAAAGGGCGAAAAACCTTTTTGGCTCTTTTCTCAATTTTTTTCTTCTGTTTTCTCAATGTTTTTCTTCAAACCAGTCACTAAACAAGGCTTAAACGTTACCCCACATATTAAGCAAAGTAAAGAATATAACAGTTAGACACAAAACAGAATTTTAAAAAAATTGACAAAATTTATGAGCTATGAGTTGATATCTCCCTGGAGAATTTGTTTTATTTTGATAATTCAGTGGTGTTTTTAAGTTTCTTAAACCGCAAAGGATGCACCCATTAGGGTCGACAAGTCAAATAACTTTAATTATTAGAAGGCAATTGTCCTAATCAAGCAAGAAAAAATAATAATAAATCGTGGGGTGACTAAGCTTCAAACATCATTAAGTTATTCAGTGATTAAATAATTATATTATGAACCAGAATTATATATATATATATATATATATATATATATATATATATATATATATATATATATATATATATATATATAATATATATATATATATATATATATATATATATATATATATATATATATATATATATATATATAAATATATATATATATATGCATATATTTGATAGAATTCTGATTTGCCTATTAGTGTAGCAGTAAATAGAAGATAAAAAAATTTGAGCATCAATTATCTGTTTTATGACTGGCTGGTTTTCATCGATGACCCAACAAGAACTATCCAGAGAAAAATATGTTTAATCCATTTAAAACTGTATTTTCAGAGTGGCTGATTATTGTAGGTGCATTAATTACAATTATTCCAAATAAAGCGTAATAGCAGCAGGTAAATATAATCTACTATCAGTAAATAAAAAAAAATTAGGTATTAAGATCTAAAAGAAATTTGCCAAAGTTATGACTTATTTGAATCATTGTTTCACACCCGAGAATAGTAATGTGCCAATTTTCAAAAAATTATAGCGTCTTTTTCGAAAAAAAAAACTTACACGTATACAATTATTGTTCATTTAATAACATATATTTATGCTGAAATGGCAGGAATTGTCACTCTGAATCCGAATACGGTATTGATCTTACCGTTATTAAAAAAATGTCTTATTCTTAAAAGAAAAAATCCCTACTTTATTTAAAAATATATCTATAAAATGGGTTCTTATTTTATAGGAAGCTTTTACAATTCAGCACTCAACACAGAACTGTTCAATGTAATGTGCTTTTGTTTTTTAGAGTTTATAGTGTTTGTGGCATAATTTTAGTTTGAAACTTTTGGCTTTTCGGAAGAGAAAAAAAGACTGATAAGATTACCATGTAAAATGTTTAATTAGAGGAAATACTTTCAAATTTGATATAGAAAGCCCTGTTAGAAAACTTTTTTCACATTTTAAATTAAAATTTTGGAAAAACCCTGAACAGCCAAATTTCATAAAAAAATGTGTAAATCGTGATGTATAAAGCAAATGCGACGACAAAAATCTGATCGTATTTCTCAATTCCAAAAACATTTGCGTGGAAAACATATTGAAACCTATTTAATTCTGGTATTTTTCGACTATGTCAGAATTAATTATACCTCATTTTTTTCCCAAAGTCACCGGCTCAAAATTCTGAGATAGCCAATTTCTTCAAATTAGTCCAGAATAATATAGAATTAAATATCAGAATGATATATTTTCATGATTTTTCCAAACACTGAATAACTTTATTATGTTTTAAGTTTGGATTTTTCACTGAATAACTAGTAAAGGGGGCTAGTTAGTGGGACAATTGAAGGTACTTCCGTATTGTATGATCTAAACTCGGCAATTTGGATTGAAAAACAAGCAATAGCCGGTTTTCACGGTCTTTATACTAAGTGAATCTCAGTAAGACAAATACAAAATCTAGGGGAGGGTAGGGGTGCATTGTCAGTGTAACAACTATTACTTTAGAAAGGAGCATAAAATAAGGAATCTGATTTTGCTACTTTATTTTATTAAGATGCTTCCTTTTGGAGAGCTGCTTCTCTGCACTTTTACCGAAAACACTTTTAAGAATGGGATAAGAAAGTTTTTTTTAAGGAAGTTTGCTGAATTAGAGCTTGGGAGGGGGTCAGGGGGTCTGTAGCGCCTCTCTTTTTTTCAGACAACGCGACATAAAGGTCCAAAACTTAGCTCTTTCTATGATTTTAAGGTTCATGGATTTTATTGCTAAAGCTAATTTCAAGTTTAGCACCGTTTCGGTAACTAATCTAAATAAGTTCATTTACATTACTCAAGCTAGTTCAACCTGTATTTCAAGCATTGTGGATTATCCAGTAGTTTGAACTTAAATATATTTTAGTTACTGTTCAAAAAAAAGAAGATAGCAATGGTGATGAGGATTAACGTACTTGATGACCACGATTCGTCCCCTCGAGGAACATCAATGAGAACATCAAATATTGCTTATTTCAAAACCATCCCAGGAATTCTTATATATATATATATATATATATATATATATATATATATATATATATATATATACATATATATATATATCTATATATATAAAAATAAGTTTTCTGTCTGTCTGTGGATGGATCAGGTGACGTCACCTGAAAAAACTGGATCAGGTGACGTCAAAACTGAAAAAACTAAAAAAAAGGCAAAAACTACAAAAAAAACTAAAAACTAATAAAAAAAATAAAAAAGCTAAAAAACTAAAAAAACTAAAAAAAGGCAAAAACTACAAAAAAAAACTAAAAACTAATAAAAAAGCTAAAAAACTAAAAAAACTAAAAAAAGGCAAAAACTACAAAAAAAACTAAAAACTAATAAAAAAAATAAAAAAGCTAAAAAACTAAAAAAACTAAAAAAAAGTAAAAAACTAAAAAAACTAAAAACTAAAAAAAACTAAAAAAAAGGAAAAAACTGAAAAATAAGCTAAAATAAAGGTAAAAACCAATAAAAAACTAAAAAAAAACTGAAAAAACTAAAAAAAGGCAAAAACTACAAAAAAAACTAAAAACTAATAAAAAATGCTAAAAAACTAAAAAAACTAAAAAAAGGTAAAAAACTAAAAAAAATAAAAAATAAAAAAAAAATAAAAAAAAGGAATAAACTGAAAAATAAGCTAAAATAAAGGTAAAAACCAATAAAAAACTAAAAAGAAAAAAAGGAAAAAACTAAAAAAAATTTTCATCTAAAAAACTAAAAAAGGTAAAAACTAAAAGAACTAAAAAAGAAAAAAATAAATGACGAAACTCAGAGAGAAAGCGACCAGGAAAAAAGGAATGTTCGATTAGCAATCAACAAAGCACCGGGACACAGGGAGTATAAATGACGACCAGGACATAAGTAAAAAAAAAAACTATCTATATATATAAAAATAAGTTGTCTGTGGATCTGTGGATCGTGGATCAGGTGACGTCACCTGAAAAAACTGGATCAGGTGACGTCAAAACTGAAAAAACTAAAAAAAGGCAAAAACTACAAAAAAACTAAAAACTAATAAAAAAAAATAAAAAAGCTAAAAAACTAAAAAAACTAAAAAAAGGCAAAAACTACAAAAAAAACTAAAAACTAATAAAAAAGCTAAAAAACTAAAAAAACTAAAAAAAAGGCAAAAACTACAAAAAAAAACTAAAAACTAATAAAAAAAATAAAAAAGCTAAAAAACTAAAAAAACTAAAAAAACTAAAAAAAGGTAAAAAACTAAAAAAACTAAAAACTAAAAAAAACTAAAAAAAAGGAAAAAACTGAAAAATAAGCTAAAATAAAGGTAAAAACCAATAAAAAACTAAAAAAAACTGAAAAAACTAAAAAAACTAAAAAAACTAAAAAAAATAAAAATAAAAAAAAACTAAAAAAAGGAAAAAACTGAAAAATAAGCTAACATAAAGGTAAAAACCAATAAAAAACTAAAAAGAAAAAAAGGAAAAAACTAAAAAAAAATTTCATCTAAAAAACTAAAAAAAACTAAAAAAGGTAAAAACTAAAAGAACTAAAAAAGAAAAAAATAAATGACGACACTCAAAGAGAAAGCGACCAGGACAAAAGGAATGTTCGATTAGCAATCAACAAAGCACCGGGACACAGGGAGTATAAATGACGACCAGGACATAAGTAAAAAAAAAATTAACAAAACTAAAAAGAAGGTAAAAACTACAAAAAAACTAAAAAGAAAAAAAAAACTAAAAACTAATAAAAAAACTAAAAAATCTAAAAATCTAAATAAACTAAAAAAGAAAAAAAAAGGAAAAAAATAAAGGAGAAAAACAAAACTAAAAAACGAATGTATATACAGACCGGTACACCGGGATACAAATGACGACCGGGACACAGGGAATATAAATGACGACCGGGACACAGGGGCACAACTACAACGGGGACACCGGGGGAAACAGGGGGTTATAAATGACGACCGGGACAAAAAAACTAAAAAGAAAAAAAAAACTAAAAACTAATAAAAAAACTAAAAACTAAAAACTAATAAAAATCTAAAAATCTAAATAAGCTAAAAAAGAAAAAAAAAGGAAAAAAATAAAGGAGAAAAACAAAACTAAAAAACGAATGTATATACAGACCGGGACACCGGGATACAAATGACGACCGGGACACAGGGAATATAAATGACGACCGGGACACAGGGACACAACTACAACGGGGACACCGGGGGAAACAGGGGGATGTAAATGACGACCGGGACACCGGGACAGGGAATGGTCGATTAGCAATCACCATCAACAAAGCTCAAGGGCAATCATTAGAATCATGAGGTATAGATCTGAATACAGATTGTTTTCCCATGGACCATTATATGTTGCATGTTCAAGAGTCGGTAAACCTGACAATCTATTTATATGCAAAGACAATGGGACAGCAAAGAATGTTGTATATTCGCAAGTTTTACGTTTTTAAAAACTAAAAACTAATAAAAAAAATAAAAAAGCTAAAAAACTAAAAAAACTAAAAAAAGGCAAAAACTACAAAAAAAACTAAAAACTAATAAAAAAGCTAAAAAACTAAAAACTAATAAAGAAGCACTAATATCTTCATTTTTTCAACATACGTAGCTAAAAAACTAAAAAAACTAAAAAAAAGGCAAAAACTACAAAAAAACTAAAAACTAAAAAAACTAAAAAAAAAGGAAAAAACTGAAAAATAAGCTAAAATAAAGGTAAAAACCAATAAAAAACTAAAAAAAAAAAAACTGAAAAAACTAAAAAAAGGCAAAAACTACAAAAAAACTAAAAACTAATAAAAAAAGTAAAAAAACTAAAAAAACTAAAAAAAAACTAAAAAAATAAAAAATAAAAAAAAACTAAAAAAAAAGGAAAAAACTGAAAAATAAGCTAACATAAAGGTAAAAACCAATAAAAAACTAAAAAGAAAAAAAGGAAAAAACTAAAAAAAATTTTCATCTAAAAAACTAAAAAAAACTAAAAAAGGTAAAAACTAAAAGAACTAAAAAAGAAAAAAATAAATGACGACACTCAAAGAGAAAGCGACCAGGACAAAAGGAATGTTCGATTAGCAATCAACAAAGCACCGGGACACAGGGAGTATAAATGACGACCAGGACATAAGTAAAAAAAAAAATTAACAAAACTAAAAAGAAGGTAAAAACTACAAAAAAACTAAAAAGAAAAAAAAAACTAAAAACTAATAAAAAAACTAAAAAATCTAAAAATCTAAATAAACTAAAAAAGAAAAAAAAGGAAAAAAATAAAGGAGAAAAACAAAACTAAAAAACGAATGTATATACAGACCGGTACACCGGGATACAAATGACGACCGGGACACAGGGAATATAAATGACGACCGGGACACAGGGACACAACTACAACGGGGACACCGGGGGAAACAGGGGGATATAAATGACGACCGGGACAAAAAAACTAAAAAGAAAAAAAAACTAAAAACTAATAAAAAAACTAAAAAATCTAAAAATCTAAATAAGCTAAAAAAGAAAAAAAAAGGAAAAAAATAAAGGAGAAAAACAAAACTAAAAAACGAATGTATATACAGACCGGGACACCGGGATACAAATGACGTCCGGGACACAGGAAATATAAATGACGACCGGGACACAGGGACACAACTACAACGGGGAAACAGGGGGATGTAAATGACGACCGGGACACCGGGACAGGGAATGGTCGATTAGCAATCACCATCAACAAAGCTCAAGGGCAATCATTAGCATCATGAGGTATAGATCTGAATACAGATTGTTTTCCCATGGACCATTATATGTTGCATGTTCAAGAGTCGGTAAACCTGACAATCTATTTATATGCAAAGACAATGGGACAGCAAAGAATGTTGTATATTCGCAAGTTTTACGTAGTTAAAACCATATATATATATATATATATATATATATATATATATATATATATATATATATATATATATATATATATATATCTATCTATATTCACAGGTGGGACATAGGGACACAACTACAATGGCGCGTAACTATTATGGCGCGTAACGACTTACGCGCGCGGGGGGGCTTGGGGGGCGCGAAGCGCCCCCACCAACTAGGTGTTGGGGTGGCGCGAAGCGCCACCCCAACAGCTAGTATATATATATATATATATATATATATATATATATATATATATATATATATATATATATATATATATATATATATATTTGTACTTCCACTCTACTATTTTATTGTTACAGGAATTTCAACAAATGAGATCAGCACAACAGGACCATCAATGATGACAAATATTGCTTATTTCAAAACATTACCAGGAATACTTAAAGTCCTCCAATTGGTAAGTAAAATCTAGAGCCTTTTTTCTAGACTTAAGTTATTTCTGTTAAATTTGGCTTCTCAAATCTCAAATTTTACAGTTTTGTTTTGGTAATTTTCCTGAATATCGTAAATTTTTAAGGTATTTTTGACGTTTCAGCCTGTTAAAAAAACGTGGAGCTGTTTTTTTTCATATTTTGATTTTTGGTGTTTTTCGATTATTAATGTTTTTACTTTTGTTGTTTTTGGCTTTCCCAGTGCTTGAATTTAGAAATTTTTTTTAGTAATTCTTGTTAATATTAAAGCATTAAAAGCATACCTAGAATCACCAAGAATTACGAATACTAGAATCCATAGAAATGCGCTTGAAGGTCAAGCCTAGAGTTTGTTCTATTCTTGTGTATTGCAATTAATTTCATTTTTTTTCCCAGCGTCCCGAAAATTGGAATTTTGAATTTTCCTTTTTTAAGGGCTTATTGTAAAAGTTATTACTATTTTTGTTGTGTTTTTGTGCTTAATAGCAAGTCATTGCAAAGAAATCATGTTTATTCAAACGATAGGAAAGAGCCACCTTAAAATTTAGACGTCGAACATTTGACCAGGAATTTTCTAACCGAGTTTTAAATTGTAACAAATATGATAGTTCAAAATCGGAAGTATTTTATTTACAAATTATCGTATTTTTTACACTGAATGTTTTTTTTGTTTTTTTTTTCATTTAATTCTAGCGTTTTATTTAATTGTACTGATTTTTTTAATTACATTATTTTATTTATTTTATTCAGTTTAACGCAAATACAACTAAATGATCCCATTGATTCTCATAGCTTTAGCATAGTTAAATAAGGATAATATTTAAAGGATGCTTTTTAGATGAGGCAAAACAAATAATTGATTTTAAGTCCTCGGAAATTGAAAATGAAATATTCAGAACAAAGAGTTTATTTATTCATCAACAGCTTTAAAAGAAAAGACAATGTATATTTAAGACACGATAATTTTTGTTCGTCTTCACATTTGAGTTTAAATCTTGCTCCTTTATTTCATTTGAAAACACTTATTTTATTTTATTCAATATTGTTGAGAGATGCCTAGCTACAGATCCCTTTCGTATTGCCCTTGCTTTTGCTATTTATGCCCTTTTTAATGTTCTAGCTGATGTGGAAGGATCTGGTGGTTTATTTATTCTTTGCGCAATTAACATAGCTAGATCATTTGATTCGTGCATATTTTCCCAGATTTTGTCAAAAGCTATAAAAGGGGTTGGTCCTTCTGTTATTAATTTCCTCCGTTATATGTATAATCATCTTAAAGCTAAAATAAAATGGGGTTCGGATCTTTTCAGTATATTTAAGGTTGACAGACAGGGTGGTTTAACTTCCCCTGATCTTTTTAATAGCTCAGTTTCTGCTGCTCAATGCTCTGTCGAGTGCACATGCATTTATGGTGGAATCAATGTTTCTTTGTTTATCTATGCTGATGATATTTTGAATAGTCGTTCCTATTTTGGAAGTAAGAGGACTTTTTCCAAATTCCAATATTAATATCAGCAACACGGTCTGAATTTGAATGTTGATAAAAGTGAAGCAATCGCTTTCAATCTTAAGAGTAAATCTGACATGCGTCTTCAACTTTCTGAAACCTCTATTTAATTTTCTGATAGCCTTATTTATCTTGGTAGGCCCATTCGAAGAAGTACTAAAAAACCATTAAGCTTGTAATTCAAAACCTCGCTAAAAAGATTCAAATTGCATATGCTTCGCTTCCGCTTGCATCTAATATCACAAATCTTAGTCGGTTTCACCTTTCTAAACTGTACAACAGTCTACCTGTGCTCCATCTTCCTACTATGCCCCCCATTTGCAATTTTTTCCTGCTTCAAATAAAGAAAAATTTAACCAAATCTATTTTAAATTAGCCAATTATTTGCTGCATCTGCTTCCTTGGACCAGTAATTCTTCTCTGGAACAAAAATTTAAATTCATTCTGTCTACAACCGTTATTGATAAAAGAGTTATTGAAAAACGTTAAGAAATTAAATAAAAAAAAATAACTGAAAGTAATGAAATAACTTAAGACGAACAGAAATCATTCCAGATGTGAAAGGGACTTTCCTCTCCTCAACGCCTCGCTCTTTACGGTAAGGTTTTTATTGTTTCAAAATTAGAGCTGTGACAGAGAGTCAAATTTTAGTGTTAAAAGCAAGGCGTTGGAGACGGGACAGACTCTTTCATATACGGAATAATTTTTGTGTCGTTTTAGGTTTTAAGTTCGCTCCTTACTTTCAGTTTAAAAAGCTGTTTTTTTATATTTAATTGCAAATTGAGACATAAAGATTGGCACATCTTATACCATAATTTGGTGTATTAAATTCAATTTGCTGTTACAACAATATTTTGAATGTTCTGCTTGTCTTTAAGCTTTCTAATGATGCATTCAAAGGTAAGAATACATTGAGTTTTGCTATGTACTTGTAGTTCATTTGATGACTGAATTTTGTAATCCGTAAGGTCTTGACGATCACCCTGGATATTTTATCAGATCAATGGTTTATTTTTTAAGATAGCTTACTTTCTTACGACAGTATTTGAATACCAGCCAAACCGTGCCCAATAAAATTTAAGGGAATTCCCCCCAAAGCTTTGATTCCACAGAGCTAGTCTAAAATATAAATTAAAATCTAAAATGAAAGGTAAGCTCTCATAAAAGACTGTAAATTACTTAAAACAAAAAGCCGAGCATTTAAATTTGTTTTCAGGACTGAAATACTTAACTTGTGAGCGTAGTTTAAGATGTTTAAGCCTACCCTTTCCGCAATTCAGAAGGATAGTTTAGATTTAGTTACTTCTTTCGAATTGTTAAAGATGCTGATAATTTATCCTTGAAAAATTATATAAATTAATTCGAAAATACCAAGTTTAGATTATCTACGAAAAAAAAAAACAATGTTGGACCTAGCGCTGTTTTTGTAATTTTCAATCTTTAAATTATAAAACCGAGTTTTTGCTCTAACTCAAAATATCTTTAATAGAAGTAGTTTACAAGATAATTTTGGAGCTCAGCCCCGATCATTAGTACTATTTTGACGTTGCTCTACAGTAAAAGATAGGCATATGTGCATCTCCTTAGGATTGTGAAGGGGTAATGAGGGGGGAGGGGGGCTGTAGATCCCAGCCTAGGCATAGTTAATATCAGACTAAAAATGAACCAGCTCAGCCCTCTAAAGATTCTCACAAATCCACACGACTCCTCAAAAACTAACATATATGCCGGTTCTGACATACAATTTTAGAATTAACACAAGGATAAGGCCTAATTAAAATAAAAATTAGGTAAAAGCTTGGGAATATTGTAATAGATAGAAAATATTTATGCTAATGAAAAAATATTACTAGAAATAAAGAAAATATTTGAGAAAATCTTGATAAAAAGAGGTTAAAATGCTAAAAAAATTTAGTCCCCATTTAATAAAAAGAATTCATTTGAAAAACTCAAAGCAAAACAGAAGTCAGAAGCGGAAAGGATTGCAACAACTTTAAAGGTAACTGTAAGAAAATGGGTATCCAATTCTAATCAAAAACATAATATCTATATTTAATATAAGAATGCTAGTGGTTTAATTAAAAAAAAAAGCAATTCAGACGACCGTGCTCAACTAAACAGTACCTTATTTGATCCCATCACAGACATATAATGGATGGCTGTTTACAGAATGGCTGTGGGTTGTCCAAACACTGGGCGACCAAGGACATAGATCTTTCAATTTATCCTGCCCCCCCCCCCCTCCCTCCCTGTTTGTCCATGAGCCCACAGGTACACAGACAATTCTCAGGGGAGAGAGACACAAATAATATTTGCGACACTTATGTGACTTAAAAGGAAAGCTTTACCTGCTTTGACTTTTCGGCATATTCCATCTCTTTCCTATGGTTTTCCACCAATGCCATATATTCAATAGCCAATCTTTCATTCCTGCATTAATCTAAATGTTTCGCTGAATCGGCTTGAATTAAAAGGCTTTGAATTAAATTGGAATAGTTGTGGGCATCAAGTCATGGCTAATTGTAGAAAAAGCCATGAAATCAATGGAACCAAATCTTCTAGACAATTCAATCTCAGTGAAAATTTACCCCGGTTGTTTACTCTTAACCACTTCGTGCGTAAAATAGTGATTCTATGAGTAAGATATAAATTTTTTTTTTGGCATAACAACAACAAGACTTGATGAAATTTAATTTCCTGTTTTTAAATCAATAAATATCATTTTATTATGACTTTTTTTCTGACGAAAGTAAAGAACAAAATTAAAACTTAAAACAAACAGAAGTTACTGCTGCAAGGTTTAGAGAGCATACCTTTGGAAAATTGCTTCAAACAAATTGACTCGTAGCATTTCCCTATATAATAAGTAATTCTGTATTTACCAAAAGACTGAATAAGAATTCAAATGTTTTGGCACTAAAATGCACAATTTGAAGTATCTGCTCCTCAACCAAAGCTTATACGACCAGCCTTCCCATAAAAGTTTTATACTTTAAACATGGGCAACTTTTAAAGCTTACAGCCTTGGTCCTTAGGGCTTGAAGGGGGGTTGTCAAATGAAAAAGCATAGCTATCTGTCCTTTCGACTATTTTGGGCAGGAAGACTGTCTCAATATTTTGATGGGACACTTTTGGGGAAACGAATGGAGGAAGAAAAATATTCCACAGGAGATTTTCCCAAGGGGTTGCGTTTTCCATGGCAAACTTTTGTTTGGACATTTTGATGGAACACTTTTGGGGGAACAATCGGAGAAAGGATAATATTTTGAGAGAGATTATCCAATGGGGTTGGGTTTTCCAAAGAACACTTTAGCTTGGATATTTTGATGGAGCACTTTTGGGGAAACAATTGAAGAAAGGAAAATATTCCGGGAAAGATTGTCCTACGGGGCTGAGTTCTCCATGAGGGTGAGATCTGAGACGAAACATTTTCATCTCCACAACCACAAATTTTAAGTCAAATTGCCACCCAACCCCTGAAACATCCACTGAGAAATTTAACCCCTTCCAGATACATACTTGCACGTATACCATTTCGATAATCTGGTTAGTCTCAACGTTTTTCGGCTTGATTTTGGTCTGTTCCCTATATTAGAATTTGAAATCCCTTTTCTCATTCCCTTCCCTCCACCCCTAAGATCCCTGACAGTTTCATTTCAATCTCTCGTCATTATTTTTTCATTTTCAATCCTGTGTTTGTCCATATTTGTGTGTTTGTCCGCATATGACGTCATTAAAATTATATAAGGCTTTGCATATGACGTCAAAGGCTTTGTATATGACGTCAAAGGCTTTGTATATGACGTCATTATAAGTATATAAGAGGGTGATTCAAAGAGAAATTTTAGTATAAATAATGCAATGACAGAAGAAACAGCCGAGGAAGCTGCTCAAAGAGTTAATTCAAAGAGAAATTTTAGTATAAATCCTACAATGGCAGAAGAAACAGCCGAGGAAGCTACTCAAAGAGTTAATGCCAAAAGGCTTGTGGCTAGTAGCGAAAGTAAGAAAAAAAGCGTGCCAAGGAGTCACAAGAACAGTGTGAAAACAGGCTTGCTTCTCAAAGAGAAATTACCAAAAAAAAAACAGTTGTGCCGAGTAATCACAAGAACAACGTGAAAACAGGCTAGTGGCTAAAAGAGAAATTACCAAAAAGAATCGTGCCGAGGAATCACAAGAACAACATGAAAACAGGTTCGCGGCTCAAAAAGAAATTACCAAAAGAAAGCGTCCCGAGGAAGCTGCTCAAACAGTTAATTCAAAGATAAATTTTAGTATAACTCCTACAATGGCAGAAGAAACAGCCGAGGAAGCTGCTCAAAGAGTTAATGCCAAAAGGCTTGCGGCTAATAGAGAAAGTAAGAAAAGAAAAAGTGCGGAGGAATCGCAAGAACAAAGTGAAAACAGGCTTGCGTCTCAAAGAGAAATTACCAAAAAAAAATCGTGCCGAGGAATCACAAGAACAAGCGGCTAATAGAGAAAGTAAGAAAAGAAAGCATGCCGAGGAATCACAAGAACAGCGTGAAAACAGGCTTGCGTCTCAAAGAGAAATTACCATAAAAATCGTGCCGAGAAATCACAACAACAACGTGAAAACAGGCAAGCGGTTAAAAGAGAAATTACCAAAAAAAAATCGTGCGAAGGAATCACAAGAACAATGTGAAAACAACCTCGCGGCTCAAATAGAAATTACCAAAAGAATGCGTGCCTTGGAATCACAAGAGCAACGTGAAAACAGGCTTGAGGCTCAAAGAGATAATGCCAAAAGAAAGCCTGCCGAGGCATCACAAGAGCAACCTGAAAATTATCGCCTGACATTCAGGTACAGCCCAGTCGATGATTATAGCTTGAGTAGATGTCTTCAAATCGAGACTTTGTCTAAAATTTATCCCTATTGCAAGGCCTAGAAATTTAATGGTGAAACAATGGGAATGTGTTGTGCCCCAGGAAAGGTTAGACTTCCTCAACTGGTAGCACCACCAGAGCCATTGAAGACTTTGCTTACTGGAACTCCATTTAGGGTCGGTTTTAACTTTTAGTGTTTTTCTCTTTTTTCTTTTATTCTTCACATATCTTTTATCTCCAATCAATTGACGTTCTTCTTTACGGCACTTGGTATTAACCAAGTGACATATAGTGATCGCAAATTCTGTCGGGCTGTCTGTCTCTCCTGGTTTTGATACTTTAGGCACTTCCAGGTAAGCTAGGACGATGAAATTTGGCAGCCGTATCAGGGACCGGAACAGATTAAATTGGAAATAGTCATTTTCCCGATTTGACCATCTGGGGGGGAATGGGGGGCCCGTTAATTCGAAAAAAATAGAAAAAATAAAGTATTTTTAACTTACGAAGGAGTGATCGGATCTTAATGAAATTTAAAGTTTGGAAGGATATCTTGTCTCAGAGATCTTATTCTAAATCCCAAATGGATCTGGTAACATTGGGGGAATTGAGGGGAACCTAAAATCTTGGAAAACACTTAGAGTTGAGGGATCGGAATGTAACTTGGTGGGGAAAAGAAGCACAAGTCCTAGATACGCGATTGGCATAACCAGAACGGATCTACTCTCTTTAGGAGAGTTTGGGGGGGGATAATTCTAAAGAACTTGAAAAGCATGAGATATTTTTAACTTACGAAGGTGTGATCGGATCTTAATGAAATTTGATGTTTGGAAGGATATCGTATCTCAGAGCTCTTATTTTGAATCCCGACCGGATCAGGTGACATTGGGGGGACCTAAAATCTCGGGAAACGCTTAGAGTGGAGGTATCGGGAGGAAACTTGGTGGTAAACAGAATAATAAGTCCTTGATAACTGATTGACATAACCGTAACGAACCCACTCTCTTTGGCGGAGGAGGGTTAATTCTGAAAAATTAAAAAAATGAGATACTTTTAACTTACGAAGGAGTGATCGGATCTTAATGAAATTTGATGTTTAGAAGGATATCGTGTCTCAGAGCTCTTATTTTGAATTCCGACCAGATCCGGTGACATTGGGGGGAGTTGGAGGGAAATTTAAAATCTTGCAAAACGCTTAGAGCGGAGGGATCGGGATGAAACTTGATGTAAAAATAATCTTAAGTCCTATATACGTGATTTACATAATCGGAATGGATCTGTTCTCTTGGGGGGAGCCGGGGGGGGGGGTTTATTCTTAAAAATTAGAAAAATGAGGTATTTGTTAGCTTACGAAAGAGTGATCAGATCTTTATGAAATTTGATTTTTGGAAAGATATCATGTCTGAGAGTTCTTATTTTAAATCCTGACCAGATCTGGTGAAGGGGAAGTTGGGGGGGGGGGACCTAAAATCTTGGAAAACACTTAGAGTGGAGGGATCGGGATGAAACTTGGTGGGAAAAATAAGCACTTGGTGCAAAATAAGTCCTAGGTACGGGATTGGCATAACCGGAACGGATCTGCTCTCTTTGGGAGAGTAGGTTGGTGGGAGGATGGTAATTCTAAAAAATTAGAAAAATGAGGTATTTTTAACTTACGAAAGAGTGATCTTATCTTAATGAAATTTTATATTTAGAAGGACCTCGAAATTCAGATCTCTTATTTTGAATCCTGACCGGATCCAGTGTCTCTGGGGGGGGGTCCGCTCTCTTTGGTGGGGGGGGGAGCATTTCGGAAAATCTAGAAAAAAATGAAGTATTTTTAACTTAAGAACGGGTGATCAGATCTTAATCAAATTTGATATCTAGAAGGATCTTGTGTTTTAGAACTTTTCCGTTAAATCTCGACCAGATCCGTTGACATTGAAGGGAGTTGGGGGGGGGGGGGACCGAAATTCTTGGAAAACGTGAAAATCGAGGTATCTTCCGAATGGGTGATCGGATCTTAATCAAACTTGATATATAGAAGAATTATTAAGGGAGAGGAAAAATTGGAAAAATTGAGATATTTTTGACTTAGGAGTTGGTGATCGGATCTTTATGAATTTTGATATTTAGAAGGACCTCGTGACTCAGAGCTCTTATTTTAAATCCCGACCAGCATTAAGCCTCTGATTTTCCTCTTAAAGCAATCTATTGATTCATTGAATTTTGCTAGAGTTCATACCATATGAGCTGTCGGCTCTTCCGACCTCGTCACAAGTGCCAAATGAGCTCATACCTCTTGCTTAGTAATGTTTTTTTTCACTGTCTAAATAAATGAATTTATCCCCTTTTGAAAATTTTGCTGTTCGTCTTAGAACGGCAGTTTTGTGTTAGACAAGAATACCTAATTTAAAGTGTTACGTCAAAAATAGTCCAAGAACCTTTTGAATGTAAGAACATTTCATATAATTTCAGTTAAAAACACCATCATTTAAACAGAAAAAAAAGAAATTTGAATAATTAGTCGTTATTTTTGTTTGTGACCCGTTTGTGACTATGCTTCTGTTTGTGACCCATATACAAATACATACAAGAAAATATCTCCATTTATTTTACCTTTATCATCATATTCAGGGAAGTTTTCCAAATACATTTAGATTCAATAAGCTGATTATATCTCCATTTCTATCTTTTGTCTCCAATCGATTAAAGTTCTTGCTCTTTTCTAGGTTGAGAGCTGAGCTGTAAGCTGAGCAGTAAGCTGAGCAGTAAATTTCGAAACTAAATCTGTAAGGTCTGTATACCTGTTGCCGTCTTTTTGTGTGTTAGCATTTATTTTCACATACAAAGGCGTTGCAACAGGCGTGACCCCTTATAATTATAAAGTTTAAATAAAAACCAAGGGTTCTCAACCTTAAGTAAAGTTAATTTTCACTAAAACTGTTGTTTATTCTTTTTTATTTCCCCTTTTCATTTATTAAAAGAAATGGAACCCTTAAAATTTTCAAATCTATTATATTTTTTCCTCATCCCTTGCTAAACGAATTTACTGCTCATCTAAGCTCTTCTCCTCCTTGTGTGGCCTCTCCTCCTCAGCCAAGGAGCCGCATCCTGAGTCAAGAAACCATCAAAAATTTTTTTTTTATTTTCTTCATCTTAATAAAAAATTTAGCTTGTTTAAGTGAAAATTTCTTCTTTTTTATGCTACTAGATTATCATGTACTTGCTACAGTTTGACTCTTTGCCACAGTTCTACTTTTTAAAACAATTAAAAGCTTTAGCGTAAAGAGCGAGGGATTGCGGAAGGGACAACCCATTTCATATACGGAGTAATTTCTGTTCGTTTTAAGTTTCAATGTCGCTCCTTACTTTCAGCTAAAAAAATTAGTTTTTTTTTATTTAATAATTTTAATAAACAATGTTGATTAGATATTACTTCAAGAGAAATTTCAGCTTTGGTCCTGAAAGACTACCAATTAGTTCTGTCAATTATCCAGCTGGCTTTGATGTTGTTGTTTTTTTATTCTTATAAAGATGTCAGACGCTGCAATGTTAGTGGTGCTAGGGAATTTTCACCATGTTAAATTACCTAAGATCTAACTCGAATGAGTTGCCCAGTCTCTTTGGTATAATGTGTTTTGCCCCGTTTTTTTTTTTTTTTATCTGAAAGGAATCTGCATTTTGTTTTAATGAAATTTTAGAATTTAGAGACTTCAAAATTAATGTCATCGTTCCCCTTCAGAGCCAGCCAGTTTTGATTAGTAATCCAAGATTTAAGATCGAAAAGGGTTTCATTGGAAATTGGGTGATAAGAGAACTCAGAAGTGTGACATTCATTTGTGCCCAGGATATCATCCCAAACCTTTTCCAGATGATAGTTCCTCTAGAACTTAATAGTACCCCCCTGAAACTCAACCAGACACCTGTCAATAGCAGGGCAAAGAACAATTTTTTCTCCAACTATGTGGTTGGCCCAATAAGCTGAGCCCTCATCATCAGTAACCAGTATCTACAGGATTCATCCTTATTGCTTGCAAGAGTGATTTAAGGCAATCAAGTTAGTATGTAATATGGCAAATTAGTTATTTGCCCTGAGGGCAAGAGTTAATATGTAGCTTGTCAACCTAACCCTTTTCTCCCAGAGTTATCTGATCAAAATTTTGAGATGGTTGTTTTATTCAGCATAGTTGAAAGATCCAATAACTATTCCTGGCATATACGCATTATAGCGACCCCATTCAAGTTCTTGATCTAAGTAGAACCAATTTCTCCGACCATAAATGAAATTTATTAAGTTTGTCATATGTAGTGATAGAGAATAATGTCTGACCATGGATGTTAAAATGAAGATCGGGATTTGTCAAGGACTGACTAAGAGGGAATTAGACTTTTCCAGGGTAAAGGAGTGCTGCCCAAAACAAGACAGTGTGTCAATGGAAACAACACTACTTTATGCTTTTTCAACAAAAGGCATTAATGGAAGTGAACAACTAAGCCATGTAGGAAAAGTTGGCTAGTATGTCAAAACGTGATTTGCTGACAGTAAAATTTTATTACTTTCCTCAATTTTCTTCTGTAGTTTCCATAATTGCGTTAATACAGTATTATGTTTTCATACTGTTTTGGTATATTTCACCTAACTTCACTTCTTGAATGTGGTCACTATAATACAAAAGTACCTATGTCTTTATGGACAAAATGACCCCCAATGTCCTTGAGGAGAGGGCTGTAAGTTCAGATATTGCCCATTGTTTACGTATGGTATTTGTTATTTGGAAGTCAATAAATTTTTGGGTGGGGGGTGGGGTGATTGGAGTTGGTTTCCATATGGAGAATTTCCAGTGGAGAGATAAATTGACAAGGGATTAACTTTTCAGGCGGAAATTTATATTGGGGAATTTTGACAGAATTCCTGTGCGAAATTCTTTTTACTTTAGTTGTATCCATAGTATACGGCTACCCCCCCTCCCACATATTTTCCAAGCATATTCTAAATCTTACAAAGAGTACCCTGGCTGAACCCAAATAATAATAATGGCTTATAATTTAAACAGCGTCTATTTAAAGAGGAACCATAATTATTTTTATCAATTTCGCATGCAGCTTAAGTATTGCGATCTCGACCTAATTTTTTTTTTACTTTGACAAAGGTGATATCCTTGAGGAAAATTCACCTGCCACAAAAATTCTTAATGTTCTGTCATGCCTTGTTAAGTCAGACAGCCTTTTAGCCCGCAGACACAGTTGACATCGTTAGATGTGTAAAGGATAGTATTGCTATGGACACATCAGGCAGAAAAAAAAACGTGCTTGGTAAAACAAACAGACAGGGAAAGCGTGAATTAAAATGGAAACTCGAGGTCACTTAGCCCTTAGTGATCTAAATTTTGTGACCTAAGATAAGAACTAGGACACTTACTATAAACAACTGACCAGAAAAAAAGTGTTAGCTATAAAGGAAAAATATAAAGATAACAAAAAGAGGTCAATGAAACGGATAAAACCCATCGAAAGCATAACAGAACAGGCTAGCTTAACTCTTACTTTACTAAAGCTCCTTCCTAAATTTAGATTTTCACTTAGCATCAGAGGGTTGAGGTACATCTTACTTCACTTTTGACCTCTTTTAGGGGGAAAGTTACGATAGTTGAAGGGTTGAAATATGATATATTAAGGGTTTTGAGTAAAAAACTTTAATGAAACAGCAGTTTAAACTATATATATATAATAATAATA
The DNA here is from genome assembly GCF_032884065.1 of Artemia franciscana. NCBI lineage: Eukaryota > Metazoa > Arthropoda > Branchiopoda > Anostraca > Artemiidae > Artemia > Artemia franciscana. The sequence continues at coordinate 22,137 of NW_027062771.1, read as the reverse complement.
ATATTGTATAATAATTCGCTATTACCCAAAATGGTGGAGGGATATCACGTAATACGGCAATCTGTGAGCCATCTCTAGCCCAGGTCAAAGGCAAACACCAAAAACAAGAAGAACAATAGGGAATTTCTCAAGACAGTAGGAAACAAATTAGAATAAATATTTTGGCCCTATGTCCAAGGGCCGTCTTCAACAATACAAAAGTATATAAGAAGAAACAACTTACAACAGGATAAAATCAATAAAACTAAAGTGAAAAGTTTTTCAAAACAGTTCCAATATCCTTACCTCAGCGAAGTTATCCTCAGCGAAAAAAAAGAAAAACCGCATGCTCTACTTCAAAGAAAATAAAGCATTCCAGCATTAGTTTTTAAATACTGCACGCATAAAAAAAAAAACAACTAAAAACTCATGAATTTATACTTATATGCGTTTTTACTGTGTATTGTATTGATGTTCCTTATGGTCCTTATCATCAGCTTTTTCTATTTAGGCGCGCCTAAGAATAGGATTTATGAAAGCGAATATATACACTAAGTTCAGCTTTTGGAATGTTTGTACAATGTGTCAGTTGTCAAAAACTAAGCAAGTTAAGAGGGAAATGCGTAACTACCACTTCGACCTACTGGCATCGTCAGAGATGTGCGGTTCTGGACACAAAAGGCTCGACAAAGACCATGTAATTGCCTTTAGTGCACCAGAAACCAGGACTCCTACTGACTAAACAAAATGAAAATTATAATCTACTACGGGATTTCAATGTTCCAGTATCCTTACCTCAGCGAAGTTATCCTCAGCGAAAAAAAAGAAAAACCGCATGCTCTACTTCAAAGAAAATAAAGTATTCCAGCATTAGTTTTTTAAATACTGCACGCATAAAAAAAAAACAACTAAAAACGCGTGAATTTATACTTATATGCGTTTTTTCTGTGTATTGTATTGATGTTCCTTATGGTCCTTATCATCAACTTTTTCTATTTAGGCTCGCCTAAGACCCTGGTAAGGTTTACTTTTAAATTACTGACAAATTATTTTTTAATTTTGTTGTTTATATATCCATAGTATCTGGCTACCCCCCCCCCCCCCTCATATTTTTCAAACATATTCTAAATTTTTGAAAACGTACCCCAGCTGAACCCACAGAAAAAAAAAATGGCTTGCAATTTTAACAGCATCTATTTAATTATTTTTATTAAGTTCAGATACAGCTTAAGTATTGCGACCTCGATCTAAAATTCTAAATTTTTAAAAGAGTACCCCGGCTGGACCCACAGAAAAAAAAATGGCTTACAGTTTTCAGAGCATCTATTTAAAGAGGAACCATAATCATTTTTATCAAGTTCAGATGCAGCTTGTATTGCAACCCCGATCTAAAAGTTTTGCTGTTTACTTTTGCAAAGGTGATATCCATCTGGAAAAAATCAACCGCCACAAAAATTTCTATTGTTCTAATATGCTTTGTTAAGTCAGACAACCTTATAGTCTTTATGTGAGAGCAAGTGAGTTCTTTTATCTAGTGTATTTTCTACTCTTTTTTGACAATTTTCAGCGCCAATACTACGTTTAGACACATAGAATTTTCCTTGAAAGTTGGAAGAAAATCCTTAAAAGGTGAAAATAAATCTGTTCAGACGTAAAGAGACGTTTTTGTTGAAATTCTATAGCGAATCTTGGTGACGGCTCTGGTGCTTTGAGGTAAATTAATGGTAGTTTGTTTCGGGGTCATTTTTGAGTAAAATTTAATGATCCATAATACTGTAAGGCTTAAAGGTGTTTTGATGATATATTAAATATTTTATTAAAAAGGTAATAACAAGAATTGTCTTTTTCCCGTACTCATAGTGTCTATTTCTTCTAATGTATTATGTATATATATTTCAGGTCTATTTCCATCAATTTGCTAATTTTCTAATAACCGATTAATTTGGTAATTTTCTAATAACATCTCACGGCAGCACCAAGCTACCTGAGACCAGCACTGCTTTATACCCTCCTCCTACATCCCAATTGGCTCAAAGCTTAACTCTTTACCCCGCTTCTGATTTCCAATTTTAGCTAAATTGTTCTATATTTCAGCGGTTACTTTAAAAAGATACCTCCGCGAAAAATATAGATGGCATCAAGCACATTTCTTAGTTGAAAATCTCTAAATATTCATTCTCGGCAACCCTGAAAGAATATAAACCTTTGCCATATTTCAGACAGAAAAAATTAAAGATACATATAAATACTCATTTAATAGCTCAAATCATAGCACATTTGGTTAACAAGGTAAAAAAAAAAAAGACCCCTTCCGCACCACGTATATTCCCAAAATACATCAGATGGAAATTTTGAGATGTCTATTTTTTGTCTTAGAAACTTCAAAAAAGGCTCATTCGATTGAAAATTGAAAAGGGGACAACTATCCCCACTCTCGGACGAGTTTTTACTTCTGGGGGTGGCTGTTTTTATGTTGCGAGAGCAATACTTTGGTTTTGTCCCGTTTTTATTTTTCTATGCCGCCGATCTCAATTATGTTATTGTTGTGAATTATATATATTTTTATTAATGATTATTTGTCACTTCATCAATATTTAAATTATATGGCACTTCTGTCCTGTTTTCTCGTACAAAACCTATTAGTCTATTAGCTAGTGCAGCAGAATTTCTTAAAAGAATAGTATTGAAATAAATTGAAGCCTTAGATTAAAATAATCATTGAATGTTATATTTAAATGTCAACCATGGTCTTTAATCGATTAGGTAACAAATTACAAATTTTCTTTTGATAAGAGATAACCAGAAGCATCAACACGAACCATCTATCTACAAACTACAATCTATCATCAATCTTTCCAATCTGCCTTCCATGCCTTTTTCATCTGATAGAAAGCCACAAGATGTTCGGACGATAAACATACCCTCACAAAGAGAGAGATCTTTAGACAACCTTCAAAGATGGGCGGGACTTTCCTCACGTCAGTTAATAAATCTAAGCCAGAGATTTGCACCTCTGCACTTTGAAAATTGAATAAATCTTATTTTAGCTTGGGTAGTATTGATGGTTTCCTTTGATTTTTGATATTTGACCAGGGCTTGCAGCCCATTGGGAAACTGTAGAAACAGTCAAGGAATCAACTGAAAGCCGAAGCTTTTCTTGTAATTTCGTTCGATAGCACTAAAGTAAAATGTAATTTTTCAACAACAAAAATTTCTTACTTTTTTATATAATCTGTGTATTTTATCTATAGAAAGTGTACCATTAGGAGCTCTACCGGTAATATATTGAACGATTGGGAGAATCAATTTGAAACTTTCCGGGCTAGTACTATTACTACTTGTGCTCTTACAATTCAAGTAAATCAAAAGATTGTAAACATATCCAGGCTGCCAAAAAAATAGATAAAACTTTTTGAGAATGATATTGTTTCATTTTTCAGGTCAACTTGAGGAAATATAAACTTAAACCAAAAATGGTATTTTTGTCAGGTTTAAAAATCGTTGAAAAAGTATCTCAAACATACAAATAGCAAGCCAAATTGTGGAAACTTACACAGGAAAATTTATTCAAAATGTTTTCGCTTTTGTTTACTTTAATAAAAAAAAAATTATTAAAAATTTAAGGAGTGAAAATCAGTATATGTATATTAAACTGACAATCCATGATAATTTTTTTTTTTTTGGCTGTCAGTGGTATTTCTAAGACATTATCGTCAACAAAGATAATGTTGTTGCACATCAAATACAAGCCTGTTTAAAAGGACTAAAAATGCATCACAAAAAGGCCTTTAAAGCTGGCTTGTCTTTTTTTGATCAATTGATTTGGCCCTCTCAAAAGCTGGCAGGGGGGAATGGGGTAACCTCTAAAATAATTGATGGGAGCAGATTGTATGATATGTCAAAAATGAAAGTTTGGCTCTTTATTATGTTTTTTTTTTTTGTGTTAAAAATTTTCACTGTCAATAATTCAAAAATCTAGATAGCAGAAACTGTTATGCTATTCTTATATACTTTTTCAGTTACAACCATACATCTTTGTAATTCTAATTTTTTTTTTGTGCCAGTAAGTGCTTTGTGTCGAGCTTGATGCAATGAATAAGAAATTTGAGACAAATTTCCCCTCTAATTTTTGGGAAGAGTTCTTTCAATTCTCTTGTCAATAGATATTGTCAATATTTGTCAATAAAATATTGGCAATTAACAACTGTGTTGGTTTGGGTGCTTCAAGAGAATTGATCCTGTTCACCCATGATTTCGATTCAAGAGAGACGGTTGAAGGATACTGATCGTAAGAGATACCTCATAAGAGGAGGACTGACAACTCTGACAGTGCATTATCCAACTACTCAAGAACTGTCCCTGACAGAGCAGTATATCGAGCACTGATCAACGGAATTTTGAAAGGAGTTGCCCCAAAACGTCCAATAAGCTAGTGTCAATACCCTTACAATTATATATATATATATACATATATATATATAGATTATAAATAAATGTGTTCGGTATGGTCGCTGGAAAGGCAAGTTTACGTCTGTAGGAGCGTTTATAAACACAACCCTGTCAAAATGTAGACATTGTCCCTGTATTGTTTTTGACTGAAGGATTTGTTAGAATATACTCATTTTCAATAGATAACGAGGTCTTAGCTTAAGGCTCTGCCAGGATTCAGAAGTTATAGACTGCCTTGAGGATGGATAAGACTTAAGTAATGAATACTTTTGGTTCAAGCTAACATGACAATTTTTATCAGGACCTTAAAACTTCTTGTAATTAAATATTAGTCGATGTCAATGGTTTTGCCAATGACAAAAATAATTATATTTTTTTATCGCAAATTTGTGTCAATGTACGCATTTGTATAGATGTTTATTACAGGCTTTTAAGCTTAAATAAGACTTTTGTGTTGAGCTAGAAATTTTTCGAGTTTCAAAAATTTGACTTCGAATTCCCCTTCAATCTCAGTTGGGATTAGATCTTTCACTTTCCTTGTAAAGAAAGACTCCTCGTCTTTCTAGCACCTGCCACTTTGCGCTGTTTACATTTTTTCAAATCAGCATAAAGATTTGATCAGTGCCTTTACAATAGTTTAAATTAAGTTAGAAATAGCATTTTGAAACAGAAATTTAATAAGGACGTTAAACTTGAAAACAAGCAGAAATTTACTTATAGTCAACTTTGCTCATCGTCAACTTAGTACATGTTGGCACACTTAGAGCCGCGTTTCTTTCAACAGTAGGGGGTCCCAGAAGTTGTGTGGCTCGCATATAGATTAAAAAAGTGCAACGATTTAAATGAGACTGTGAATGTAAGATAAGCATATGCCCTAGATGGCATATTTTACCGCCCGAACCAGGTCCGACCACGGTCAGAGGGAGGATGAGAGGTTCTATTGAAAAATACTGAGATTCGAGTGAAATTTGATAGGTGGTGAGACAAGATGCTTTAGGATTAAACAAATAAACACGCAACCGTGATCTTTCTTCTGGCGAAAAATGCAAAATTCTACATTTTACAGATAGGATCTTGAAACCTCAACACTATGGTTCTCTGATACTCTAAATCTGATGATGTGATTTTCATTAAGATTATGTGACTTTTAGGGTTGCTTTCCCCGTTTTTGAAAATATGGCTAAATTTTCTGAGGCTCGTAACTTTTGATTATTAGGACTAAACTTGATGAAACTTATATATTTAAAATCAGCATAAAAATCCGTTCTTTTGCTGTATATATTGATACCAAAATTCCATTTTTAAGAGTTTCGATTACTATTGAGCGAGGTCACTCCTTATTACAGTTCGTTACCACAAACTGTTTGACAAAAAGGGTAAGGAAATAATTAATGCTTTTACAAATTTATTTAAAAATAGACAACCTAAAAAATTAAAAACAGATAAAGGTAAAGAATTTGTTAAAAGAAACGTTCAAGTATATTTAAGAGTAATAAAATTCATTGGTTCTCATCTGAAAATGAACAAAAAGCTCAAATTGTTGAACGGTTAAACAGAACAATCAAAGAGAAATTATGAAAATATTTTACTGATAGCAACACAACACGTTGGACAAATGCATTACTTTCTATCGTTGTCAATTATAACAATTCTTATCACCAATGCGTCAAAATAAAATCAATAGAAGAGAATAAAAAAGGAAATAAAAACAAGCTGTATACTAATTTATTTCCTGATGTCGAAGTTCAAAAACTATCCATAAACATACTCTATTTGCTGATTTGGTTAGTATTAATTCAAGTAAGGGCGTTTTTGATAAAGGTTACCAACCGAAATTACACAACTGAATTGTTTCAATTAACAGCAGTGAAACATAAAACATGCAACCCCTATAACGTAAGACCTGTCAGATAAAACTGTTGAGCTCATTATTGGTGGTTTTTATGAAAAACGACTCGAAAGCCATTCAGTTCTTTCAAATAAGGAGAGTTAAGTTGTGGGCTTGAGACCCATACCCTGGATTCCAAGGGCTCACCGTCCATCTAGTGCAGCTGAAACATTCAGATCGAACCTCAGAACAATTCCCCAACAGATTTGGACGGCGCGCCTAAGAATAGGATTTATGAAAGCGAATATATACACTAAGTTCGGCTTTTGGAATGTTTGTACAATGTGTCAGTTGTCAAAACTGAGCAAGTTAAGAGGGAAATGCGTAACTACCACTTCGACCTACTGGCATCGTCAGAGATGCGCGGTTCTGGACACAAAAGGCTCGACAAAGACCATGTAATTGCATATAGTGCACCAGAAACCAGGACTCCTATTGACGAAACAACCACACGGTAATTTATTGGAATGGAACCGATAATCGTGATAAGATTCCTGGTAGATCGTAGCAAATTGAAAATTATAATCTACTACGGGATTTCAATGTAAACGTCGGAAATGGTCAATCTTTCTACCACAAGCCCTTGGCAAATATGGACTAGGTCAAAATTAAAATGGAGAGCTGCTGATTGATTTTGCACTCCTTAATGACCTCTTAATAGAACGGCCTTTGTTTTCGCATAGTAATATAGACCAATACTAGTGGACCAGAAAATGGCGTTAAAGTCTCAAAAATTTACAAGCCTATAGAGGATCTGGAATCGGGTCTAATAGTAATAAAACCGCGCATGATATTGAAAAGGAATGACAATGCCAGAAAGACACCATCAAACCCGCTTTTTGATCGCAAAAACTATTTGATATGACAGTAAAGACAACCTTTCGAATCGATTTGAAGCCCTGTCAGCATCAGATGGTGCAGACTATTAGCAACGTTGGGAAAACGTGGAGAAGTGTTAAAACAAAGCAGCAAAGGCAACAATAGGCCCTCACAAAAACCTGAAGATCAGTGATTGGCAACTTGTCATTGAATGAAAAAAAGCAAAGCTGATCCTTCTCCAGAAACTAATTCCTGAGTGCCTGGTACTCAAAAATGAAAAATACAAAGCCACTGATAAATCAGCAAAATCAATCGAACAGACAAGTGGAAACTGGTTGAGCGTAAAGCGGCCGAAGGAGAGAAAGCAGAAATAATGGATGATTCCTGGGCATTATACCGAATAATAAATGAAATAACTGAAAAGTCTTTCATCCAGAATACACCAGTTTGATACCCATGGGGAAACCTTGTTATAGTAAAATCAGCTGTTGAAGAAAGCTGGGCCTGACGCTTCGAAGAGATAATGATTAGAACGCCCCTACAACCACTCTCAAATTAAAGGCAGAAATAACGTCGAAGGCAAAAACATAGATTCAGAATTTGCATCTTTAAACCAGTTTCATTATATTTGTCCAATTGACACAATTTCAAAAAATTCTGTCTAAATGAATCCTCTCTCTCTCTCTTTGCTTCTCCCTATTTTTTCCTTTTATCTCACTTTTCACAATTGTCTTGTTTCTTTTTCTTTGCATTTCAATCTCTCTTTTTCCCTTCTAATTTCTCATTTGAGCTAACAAAGTTTATTTAAATAAAAAACAACAAAAATACATAGGAGTAAATGCTATTTAAAATCATCTTCTGTTGCACCGTATTCTTCAGGAAAAAAACATTCTATTTGGCTTTCTATATGCTCTTCTACTCTAAGTCTTGCCTCTTCAGCATAAAAGTCTTCAGCTTCCTCATCAGCTTTCCTTTCTTTCCTTGTTCGAGCCTCCTTCTTTGCTTCCTGTTTCTTGAAAAAAGTACGAATGAGCTCGGAGGAATCAACCTTGTCATTTACTTCATTCCGTAATGGTAAGACTAGTGGTTGTGGAAGTCTTGACACCTTTTCTACTCTTTGTCTGGATTTTTTCATCGCAAGCACAATCTAAAACATAGAAGTCCTCAAGAAAAGCAATAATTTATTTCTTTGACTAAAAAATTTTTTCCGGTAAACATAAATTAAAAATACACCAAAAAGCTTACTTACACTGATTTCAAATCTTTATAATTTCCAGCAGAAGGGATCATCAACACTTCAAAAGTCGTTTGTTTTTTACTCCAATGTCAGTATGTTTGTCAACTTTAACAGATTCCTTATAAAAACTTTTTATGAATGGAAAGAGGTTGTCCTTAAGAGAAATAAATTTACTATCTGGAAAGAGTAGACCTCTAAACATATTTTTCCTTTGACAGAATGATCGAGCTTTACTATGCAAAAAAAGTTTCGAAGACATGAAAGATAAACCATTTTTTAGCCGGCTTTGAAAGCCTTCAAAAAATATTTGGATGAACTTAGATCAGAAAGGATCTATGCCCTTTATCCTCCTAGCAGGAGGAGGTAATAAAGCCTAAAATAAATTCGGGTTAGAAATGGTTCCCCCATGGAAGAGTTTAAAGCACATAATTAAAACATAATACGTAATGGAAGTAATTATTTTAAAACTTATTTTCAAGAGCCAATTTCTTATCACCATTCTAGTCTCTTTAAAGAGTTACTTTTTATTATAAAACAGAATTAAATACGAATTGCTTCATTTACGAATACAATTTACGAAGTGCTTCAATATTTTGTCAGATTTCTTTCGGTCCCTATTTGATGCATTGGTAAAGGAAATACGGGCTTTATTCCTTGAGTTTTACCTTAACAATTAAGGAGCATTTAGTTGCAATTAACATAATGAAGTGAAAGAAAAGAGTTTGTTAATTCCTGATAATTATGCAACTGAATATAGAAAACAAGACTGGTTCTGTATACTTTTTGTATGTGAAGTCTCTTCACTAGCCTTATTTATTTGAGAACTATAAACACTTGTATCTTATACATTTGAATGTATTTAAAATTGTTGATGGCGAAGAGACATCTTTAATAGTGAGAAAAGCATCCATATATGAACATCCAAGGCAGATTTCTACTTTTTTTGCCTTTAAAGGTTTTTTCCTATTTTATTTTATCCCGAAATATTTTACGAATAATATTTTCTAATTTCATTAAATATTGATTTATGCATATATACACACTATTCTTACTTTAAGCTAAGTCATAAAAAAAAATCAGATTATCTCTTGGAACTTTGCCAACATTTTGCAAACTCTTTTGAATATCATACGAACAATCTATTTCTTCGAAATTTATACCTCTTTATGACTATAGTATTTTTTTCTCTTTCTTTTTGACCAGCTGTTTGAGATTTGGAACCATTGTTTATCAGTTTGATGTAGTTTTTATTTTCTTCATATAGTTCATATTTTTCCTGAAAGATATGAAAATGTTTTATTTTGTTTACATTTTGTTTGATCCTTTCAATAATAATTAGCATTTTTCCTAATATACATTTTTATATTTTGTTTTGGAACCAGCACTTATTTTTGCCTTTTTGGTATAATACAGACAGCTTCAGTTGTCTACAATATTGTTGCAAGCGTTTAACTTATTTTGTTCTTGCAAAAATTGGTGAAATCCGGCCAGAATAATGAATATGACTAAATTTTGGACAGTTGCATAAAATTCTTGCCAAGGTCCAAAAAAGACACATTTCTTCTGTCCTTAAGCCAGAGCCTACAGTGTGAGGGCTGAAGAGAAAATTTCAGTCACCAACGACATTCTGAAGTTGTTCCACCAAACTTAGTTTCTTCGAGCCTTGATTCTGCTTTCAAATAAAAAGTTCCGTTCAAGCTGGCAAGCGTTAATATAAATTTAGAAGAACTTAAGATTTGCAATGGCTCCCTGGCCGCACTCAAAATATTTTCTTAGAGTAAAGAGTAGAAAAATGAATATATCCGAAAAAAGGGAGAATGTTCCCATCAGTTTAAAACTGCTGTCATCAAATTTTGTAAGGTAACTCTGATTGTGATTTCGGGTAAGTTTATTATTTAATTTTCTGCGTTTGGGAATGAGGCGTAGATCACGTGTATATTCTAAAACTTGATAGTTTTCTCACCACTAACGTAGTAATATAGAAAGTTGTGCAACAGCCAGGAAAACTTCTTAGCTAAGAGAGTTACAATGTTTTTCGATGCTAAACAGTAGTCCTTGGTGAGCTGATAAAAATATTGGATATTAAGTTTTTGTAAAAAATCCGATCATGGGACACACCATTTTGAAAACTTGAAGAGACTGAACTTCAGTGTTTTGGTGCATATAAGAAAGAAAAATCGATTGTGTGTGCTAAAATGAACCAAGTTCTGATTCAGTGCTAGCAAGAAGGAGGCACTAAGTGGGCTGAAGGCTCCTCCATCCAAACCCTTCTTGGTAACTTTTTAACATAAAAGTTAGCAAGTTGAGTGTTGTTTGAACCAAAATCATGCAGTCTGTATGACTAGAGAAACAATATCGGCAACTGGCCTATCTAATTCTCCTCTTCCGCCACCCCGTGGGCCCATACACCATTTCCAGATTATTAGGACAAAGACATACATATTGCACCTTGTTTGAATCGGAGTCAAACAAGCATTTTTAACCTGTATGACACGATATCCAAAAAGGGCCCAAAGCTTCTCCCTCACTTCATCACCCACTTTTTAATTAAAAATTAAGCATGGGCAACTCGTTTGGATCAAAATCATACAAACATTTTCAATTTACTATTATTCAAGGTGCAAAGTAGGCACGTAGCTCCTGCAGCCACTTTTCTCCCTTTGCCAACATCTCAGCAGATAGATATCCGTCACGCACCTTGTTTGGCCTGGAATCACATAAGGATTTTAAATTGGTACGATAAACAATCGAAGTACCAGAGACCCTTGAATTTTCCCCCTCCCCACAACCAAATTTTCTATAGCACAAAGGTAGGCATCCTGAACTTTGTCTAAGTCGGGGTCTTAAAAATATTTTTCGTCTTTATGATTCAGGACACAAAGTAAGGCCTTGGACCCCTCCCCCAACTATACCCACCCCCTCCCTATGATTTTGCATAAAATTGGGCATGTTGCACGTTGTTTGTAGTAAAATAACGCAAATATGTTCGATCTTTATTATTGGATGTACTAAGTGGGCCAAAAGCTTCTCTAACAGCCTACGACCTTTGTATCACCAACTACCTAGGAGGATGGTAGGCATATTGGCCCTTGTTTGAACCAGAATTACACACGGATTTCAATAATTATGATTAGAGCACTAAGGTGGACAAGCGGCTCCTATCAATTCTCCCCCCAAAGTTTCATAACTAACCTATTCGTGCCACAGTTTGTTTGAACCAGAATCCTACAAGAACTTTTTATCTTTATGACTGCACGACCAATTGAGGACCAGGCATAGCTAACGTCCCCCACCCATCCAACTCCACACTATCAGCACAAAGGTAACCATGTTTCACCTTGTTTCAATTTAGCCGTGTTATAGTTTCAATTTAAATGATTTAAAGAGCAAAATGGGCCCTTGGCTCCTCTAATACTTTCTCCCCTATCCCTCTCAGCTTTTTATCAGAAAAGTGTAAAAGTTGTATCCTGCTTGAAACAGAATCGTACAGAAAAATTTGAACCTCTATTATAAGGAGCAAAGAGGGTATGTGTCAAATCCAACAACACCAACGTTTCAGCAAAAAACACAAACAGGTTTTTTTCATCGATTTGCTTGAAACCTCCGAGGTCAGTATCTTAGGTCAATGAGACATGAGAAGGACGATTTTTAAGAAATATACTCCATCTTCTGCATGAGATTGCTCGGATTCACTATAAACTTACAGAGCAAGTGATTTGCGCCAATATATAGAGAGAATAGATTTTTCAGCGCTGAAATATCAAAACAAAATGTCTAGATGCGCTTGAAATTTCGCAGCTAAGAACCTACAAACAAGAAGACTTTAAACATGAAATTCTGAGTTTTCACCTTTACAGTCCGGGCGTAAAGCATAAACATTTAAGGATTCTTTCTGTATCACGAAGATTGACTTGTAAGCAAGAACCATAAAGCCATTCATCTTCAGGGACAAGGAGTTACATATATTTTTGAATTTGTCTGCCTTTTGACTGTTTCCAATACATTTTAGGTTAAATAAAAATTTTCTGTGCGCTAATGGTTAAGCAACAATTATATGTGAGAAAATCTAAAGTTTGTACTAAATACGAAAAAAAAAAATCTGTTTTTACTTCCAAATCAGGGCCATGTCCAGGATTTTTGTGCAAGGAGGGGGAGGGGTAACAAAAATCAGGCGGGCGAAAAGTTCGAAAGATGCCAGTAGCAAGATACCAAAAGCTGCCAACAATTTAACAGCACAGCTTTGCTTGGAGCAAAAAGTATTTTTATACGTAAAATTTTCAAACAAGTAACAAATTTAATTTCATATAACTTACAGTTAGAAGTATCAATAGCTTTCTTAATCATAGTTAACATTGAAATTCTAAGTCAGGGGCAAGTTATATACTAGCCATAAATATCATACTCACAATTTTATATGTACCATTTTATCAAAAGTACTGTATCATATTTATAGCTTACTGCTGTTACTTTATGGAGGGAGTTATACATTCCACTGCTATTGGTATTATAAAAACAATACATACCCAACTGCACGCTTGATACTCATTAAGGCTAATGGTCTTAATTTGTGTCCAATGCTATTTCTCCTATGATCGAAAATCATGAATAACTTCTGCGATTTTGGTGATTTTGAACTGATTTTTTTTTTGATGACTCTCGAGTTAAAAAGAAAAAAAATGTTGGTTTCACTTTTTCTGTATATGCTTTACCTATTGTGCAAAAAAAAGAAATCAAGTTATTTTAGTTTGGTGAATAAAAATTTAGTGGATGGGAAATGACAGTAGATTTTTTTTTTAGTTCATCCTGCCAGTATTTAAAAAAAATGTTGGTTGCAGAATTGTTATATTTTTATTTTTAACGGTGCAAAAAATTATTTTTAATTTTCAACATTTTTCTTGCTAGAAGGTATGAAGTTGGCTCCAGAGGGTAGAATTTTGGATCATATGTAGATTTTATAATCTACAACCATTACAGAAAATTTCTGAAGTCTATCATAAATAGTTTGAAAGCAAAATCAGAAAAATACAATTTCAAAATGTGCTTACTTTTTACTTATTTTACCCCTGTTTCCGGCTTAATAGCGTTGTTCATCAGCCAATAGAAAAAAAGGCGGGATTCTTATCCAATTTTAGGCATTACGCCTCCAAGGCATTGTGTCTCTGATTAGTTGACTTGTCAACTGAAGTCAATAAGACATTTGAGATATGAGGAAGAAAATTATCAACAAAAGGTGGCTGAATTTAAAATACCGGTAAGTAAAAATTACATATACAAGTTTCATTCCCTCTTGTCCATTAAATAAAAAAAAACAAGTTTTTTTTAACTGCATGTAAGGAGCGACATTAAAACGAACAAAAATTATTCCGTTTATGAAAGGGGGTAGTCCCTCAATGTCCCGCTCTCTACGCTAAAGTTTGACTCTTTCTCACAACTATACTTTTTAAAACAATAAGAAACTTTAGCGTAAAGAGCGAGGCGTTGAGGAGGGGACTACCCCTTTCATATACGGAATAATTTCTGTTCGTTTTAAGTTTTAATGACGCTCCTTACTTGAAGTTAAAAAAACTGTTTTTTTTATGTAATTTCTGAACGTTTTTAAATTAATGCATGTTTTGATTTGGCTAACCGCACAACGAAATTTGCATATCTTTTTTTGTCTAAATGGCTTTCTCATATTTTCGTTCTGACGATTTTGAAGAAAATGGGGTGGGGGAGGAGGTCTAGTTGCCCTCCAATTTTTGGTAACTTATAAAAGCACCTAGAACTTTGTATATTTGTATTACATATATGAGGGGGTTTGCCCTTTCGTCAATACTTCGCTCTTTACACTAAAGCTTAAATTTTCTCCCGGTTCTTTAAGAATGACCCTAGAATCACCAAGTCCGTAGAATATATAGTTGAAATTACTTTAACGGAAAGAGCGAGGTATTTAGGAGGAGCTGAACCCCTCATATGCGTAATAATTTCTGTTCGTTTTATGTTTTAATGCTGCTCCTTACTTTCAGTTGAAAAACTTCTTCATTATTATTTTTTCAGTGTTTTTTTTAATAATGCTAGAAAATCCTATGCCCCTTCATTGAATTTCTTTTCCCCCGTGACAAATTCCTCTAAGTAAAGATCCTTCAACGTAGCTCCCTCCCCTCTACCCCCCCCCCCTCAGCCAAAACCCCTCAACCGTTGACTTTTAATTAAAAGGAATAGTTGTGGGAAAAGTCAAGTCATGGCCAATTGTAGAAAAAGCCAAGACAGATTGTCCAATTAAGTGGGCATCAGGTCAAGGTAAACACTGATCAAAGTTTATAACTTGTAGCCCCTCCCCCGGGAACTATGGGGGAGTAAGTCGTCCCCAAAGACATCTTATTATGTTTTTTGACTATGCTTAAGAAAATGGCTATCTCAAAATTTTGATCTGTTGACTTTGAGAAAAAAAATGAAAGTGGGAGGGGGCCTAGGTGCCCTCCAATTTTTGGTCGCTTAAAAAGGGCACTGGAACTTTTCATTTTCATTAAAATGAGCCCTCTTGCGACACCCTAGGACCAATGGGTCGATACAATCACCCCTGGGAAAAAGAAAACAAAAAACAAATAAACACGCACCCTTGATCAGTCTTCTGGCAAAACAATTCTATGACTTTTAGGGCGTGTTTCCCCCTTTTTTCCAAAATAAGACAAATTTTCTCAGGCTCTTATCTTTTGATGGGTAGGACTAAATTTAATTAAAATCCGATTCTTTTGACGTATTTATTAGTATCAAAATTTCGTTTTTTAGACTTTCGTTTACTATTGAGCCGGGTCGCTGTTTTGTTTTTCTATGGTTCTTTTCATTTTTTTTAGAAAGGTGCTGCTTGGAGAACAAGATAAAGATAATTTGTCAAATGGATCGAAAATTTCAGAAGAATTTTCAGCAAATCCTGGCATAGACGATTCAAATAAATTGGGAAACGGTAGTGGTTCTTACGGTGTTGATTGCCCCGATACGAATACTGAGATAGACTTATCTGGAATTCCAGATGGAAACTGCATTGTGAATCTAAGGTATTTCCTTGCTGAAGTAATTTCAGCATTCAGACACAAAATCAGTTGCGATCACGGAAAATTGATTATAAAGTAATTAGAAAAGAAAAGCCTGAAAACTGAACTGAAAGTTAAGTGTAATAAGTGTAACTGGGAAAAGAGGATTAAAGGTGAACCAGAATGTCCAGCAACAAGCGTAAAAGAATATCTTTCAAGTTTTACGGACCAGACACAGGTTGCTTTTTCCGAAAAAAAATCAAGTCTTAAAGGCTGCTTGAATTCGAAGGCTGTTTGGGGAGCCATGGGTAGTGGAGGAGGGTATTCTACACTGTGTGAATTCTTCGGGGTGCTTGGAGTGAAACCAATGTCACGAATAGTTTATTCCCGTATTGAAAGGCAGCTTGGTAATGCTTGGATGAATAGTTTATCGGAAATTTTGCTAGAAAATGGACGAGAGGCCTTAAAATCAGCCATTCATGATGATAGGTATAAGGAGGACTCATACTGGACAAAAGTGATATGTGATGGAGGCTGGAATAAGCGTAGCAAAGGACACGATTATTCGGCCAAAGGATGTGTTGCAGTTATCATAGATGCATTTACGAAAAAACTGTTATATGTTGGCATAAAAAATAAATACTGTTATATATGTTTTTCTTCTGCAAACGCCAAAGTAATTCCCAAAGATCATTTCTGCTTTCTGAATTATAACGGAAATTCAAGGAGCATGGAAACAGATATTCTAGTTGAAGGCTTTCGTTCCAGTGAGGAGATGCACGGATTACAGTTTTTAGAGTTTATCGGTGACGGTGATTCCAGTGTTTTTTATAAGCTAAAACAAAGTGTTTCCTACGGTTCCAACATACGGAAACATGAATGTGCAAATCACGTCACAAAAAACTATACAGCCCATCTATATAATTTGTGCAAAAATAAAAAAGGTTTGTACACAAAATGTCTTCCCCGAGGAATTATCCAGCAACTGACAAAAAATTTAAGGGGTGCGATAAAAATAAATTCTGAAAATAATGGAACAGCAGAAGAATTGAAAATCTTGTTAAAAAGAGGTCCGTACCATGTTTTCGGAAACCACACAAAATGTGATTCTGGATGTCCTAAGATTGCTGAATTGACCGTGAATAGTAAAATAGAAGATCGGTGGAATAATTTTCCCCTGCACGTGTTTGAAGATGTTATGACAGAGGTCGATATTGTGTGTCGAAAAGCAGAGCAGCTTCGAAATGACGCAACTACAAACTTAGCTGAAAGCTACATGTCAGTTGTTGCTAAATTCATCGGAGGAAAGCAAATAAGCCGGTCTAAACGAGGTTCATATCATGCAAGAGTTCATGGAGCAAGTCTTGCTTATAATTCAGGTCCAAAATGGCATCAATTAGCTTGGAAAAATATTTTTGGGCTTAGTCCTTCTAGCGTAACAAAAAAATATTGTAATAAAACGGCTAAACTCCGTGTAATATCTAAACGTAATTTGACCAGTTATTATAGTGCTCTTGGAGGAAAACACGTTGCTAAGTTAAAAAATAGAAACTATAACTTTGGTAATCGTGACTATGGACCAAATTGCAATAAGCCAGACATGACTTCTGATGAAATGAATTTGGCCATACAAAAATATACTGACGAGAATTTAAAATTGGATTTTGCCAGTATAAGCTGTTTGTTCAACAGTACCAAGGGCCAATCCAAAAATGACACTTGGGTTGAAGAAAGATCTAAGAGAATAACTAGTAGTTACTTCCACAGAATTGCAACCAGAAAAAACAGCACCAGAGTTGCCCCAATTGTTAAGCAAATTCGAAACTTGGGACCTAGATTCTGCTCTGCCCTAATGAAAAAGGGCTTAGATTTAGAAGTAGTGGCACTAGAAGCATATGAAAACAAATTCAACTTAAAAGTCGTAAAGGGAGATCAAATAGGACTCAGTGTGCATCCACAGTATCAGTATCTTGCTGCATCTGTAGATGGGCTGCTCCCTAATGGCACACCTATAGAGATAAAAACGGTGCATAATATACCAGAGTTCAAAACCATTTATGATGTGGCCCAAAAAATTTAGTTAAAGCATTTTTTCTTGAATTATCCAGTGAAGGTCTTCAGCTAAAAAAAATCACAGGTATTTCGTCCAGATACAAGGCCAACTCGAGATACTGGATAAAATGGTATGCCACTTAATAGTTTATAACTCTATTGAGGATTGGGAAATAATTACAGTTCACCGATCGAAAGACTACTGGGAAAAAATATTTCCGAAGCTTGAAGCCTTCTGGAATGAATCCTTACTTCCTGAAATTTTAGACTCAAGGGTTGCAAGGAATATGGAAATCAGAGAACCTGTGTCTGTAAAATGTACAACAGCCCACCAACCGAAGGACTCAAGCTTGTCTCAAGAAATAAAAAGAGGAAAATAAAGAAGGTTGAGTCGAGTTGAAGTGAACAGCAAGAAAAAAAACGCACAGAAGGGATCGGGGGAGAACAGTGAATTTACCAGGAACTCAATGCATGAAAACAGTGATTTTGAAGAAATAATTTGGTCTGATTTGGAATAGATAAATCTTCGTGTTTGATAAATAAAAATGTGTTAAAAAATATTGGCAAGGAAAATTATTTTTTCCTCCATAAATTTCTGTCTCATTCTTCGTCAATGTCCAAAAATAATGAAGTTTCTTATCTGGTCTGAAGTATATTAAATACATTTAATACAAACAATTTTAGTTTTTTTCTTATAAATTTCTTGTATGTTACTTGGGCTTAGTATTTGTGATTTTTATAGTTTTTCCTACAATTATTACGTTTTCTGTACAATTCGTTCATTTTTGGTATTTAATTAAAGCGTCTTTAAGTTTCTTTCCGAAATCTTGTGCATCTCGCCCTAACACAAAATAACGTTAATGCCCTAATCTTATTACAAGGAAAATAGCTTTCATCTTATTAATTCCAAAATACTGACAAAAAAAAAACACTATAAAAATCAAGGTGACTGGAAAGATATTGAAAATGAACTGAATGTGTAATGTATAATTATTTAGTGTTTAATATACTAATTACAGGAAACATCAACAATTAAGGTTTACAGATTCTATTTAGCGACAATTTTTTATTTTGGTTTACGGTTAGAACGGAACTCTAGTCGAACTCCTATGGGCAGTAATTTGTGTCCTTTTTGGTTTAACTTTAGCACTCATTTTAATTTTTAATCGTTTAGGATTTAATTATTTGTATATAGCAGTACCCATTTCTTTTATGTTTGGTATAATTATTTATTTTTATTTCTCTTCATTTTCAGTCAATTATGCATAGACAGTAATGTTTGACCGTTTCACATTTAGATCATTGAAGGATTTTATTTTCTGTCCGTCTGTTTCAAATGGCTCTAAAATTTTCAATTACTTAACTCACTAGCCTAATTGTATAATGTACATTCCCAGATTGCTATGAAATCACGATCTTGTATCAGACTTAGCAGACATCTGCCATGCTTGGGATACTTATGTCATGCTTGGCACAGATCATTCACTCTTAGTATTGTTCTCACAGTTCCGCTATGCTTGGCACACTTCTGCCATGCTTGGTACTAGCCACCTGAGGTATATGATTTCTGAGAGTGAAAAACCTCTCAAACATTCATCCTTTTTCTTTGGGTAGTTTACTTTTGCATGTGCGGACTGTTTGTTTTCGTTGTTGTATTTTAATGGGGGCAGATACGATGGACAAGGGTTTTTAAATTCCTTTTGGGAAATCCCAAACTTTTTACTGTTATCGCTTTTCTTCTATTTCAATAAAAATTCTTTTTTATGTGCTTTAACCCGTATGCGCCTGAGAGGCTATATTTCTTCCAAAATAAGTTCATTAGTACGGGTATGCATTGAGTTTTTCGTTTTACACAAACTTTTCCTCTTGTTATCTTCCCAATAAATTAGTTTTATTTCCATCAATTCTGTTTATGTGCTACTTTTTCATAGTAAATTTATGATGGAATGGCGGATTAGTCTTCTTAGTTATTTAGCAGGATGAGATTGAGGAGCACAAAAACACAAACGTACGCAAACACAGGAACAAGTCTACACACACACATCAAATTACCAATTACGCACTTATTGTTTGATGCAAGCTGTGCTAGAGTTTTGTTCGCAGGAATTCTTCAATTCAATTCAATCATATATATTTAAATAAAAACACCTAATTACATGTACATAATCTTCCAGGAAAGCACAAAAGTGCTTGACTAGGGCAGAAACTTAACTAAAGAATAATTAAACAATCAACTAACAGAAACAACGAATCAACTGGATTTATCAAAAAAGAAAAAAAAAGAGAAAAAAGGGGAGTGACGAAGAGAAAGAAAAGAAAAAAAAGAAAATAAAAGAAAAGATCGAAAAGAGGAGGACCGCATGATATTCAAATCTAAACAGTATTTCTGGAACGACCCTTCACTGCTCGCTTGAAGGTAGTAAGGTTATTTGAGTTCCGGATTTCCAAGGGGATTGAATTCCAGATAGCTGGTGCATATCCGTAGAAAGTCCTTTGCGAAAGCCAAGTTGGGTATCGCACAGAAGATTCTACTCCTGGAGGTAATCATACATTCTTTCATGGACTACTTTCTCATAAATCTTCGAAAAAAAGGTAAAATAGAAATGGATCGGTAATTACTCGGTTCATTTTTTGACTTCCCTTTGTGAAGGGGTAGCACTCAGGCTAATTTAAGTCTTTCTGGAAAAGTTCCCTCTTCAAGTGATAAATTAATCAGATGAGTCAAAATAGAAATAACAATTGTTTTTGTTGCTTTAACGATACTTCATCTACTCCACAGGATTGTTATTTCATACACATAATTATTTCATTTATTTCATTTTCATCACAATTTGTAAAAAGGAATTCAGAAGTAACATGACGAGGTTTAAGTTTGGGGACTGGTGGACTTCGAGAACTGAAGATTAAAAGAAAATAGCCAGGTGGGTGTTTCACCCACCTGGCTAACTGCTTGCAATTCTCAATACCCAAGGGTTCTCCCAATAGCCAAACAATTTTCATTTCCAAACGGACTCGGTTGAGGTTCAGGTTTGGGAGAGTTCACGCTTTACATTTCAAAACAGACACCCATCTCGAAAATAAAAGATTTGTCTACTTTTCGTACAAGTTCTACCATTTGCATTCAATGCACATCGAATCAAAATCTCTGAGCGAAAAAATATAGGATTACCCTTTAAATTGATGTGCAAAAGAAAACACTATTTTTAGCTCAGCAGTGGGTATATTTTCTTTTACATAACCTGTTCATTTAAATTAATCTCCGTAGAATCTAACGTGCTTTTACTAAACAAACATCTTTTGTTTTTTTCTCCCACTTGTTTATGTTTTTGTCAAGTCTCATAAACGAGTTTGCTATCGAATAGATACTAGCAGTGGCGTTATTAAGATTCTTAGAATCTGTTTCAGAAATTGGGCGGGAACAAAAAAGACCATTAGCCTTAATCACTATACTACAACTATAAAAAGCATGTCATTGGAGCACCTGTATTTAAGATTCACCGAGTTTCAAACTGTTTTTATGCAAACTATAATGCCGGCTAAAGATATTGGATATGTTGAAAGTATATGAGCCAACAAGAGTCATTGGTGAATATATAATCATGAATGAACGATGGATTCATTTGTAGTAGTTCTTGTAATCAGCTTCCTTTGTTATGCGTCTGGAGGTGACTAAACACATCTCATGCATACTTGTACCTTCAATGGCAGCAAAACTACGACTATAGCAGACTTAGTGTTGAATATTTTGTATTAATATTGTGTTGTTAGTATTAAATTTTTTACAATACACACCAGTTCAGAAATCTCTTTTCCTGGTTGCTACACTTTAAAAAGAAGCTTATCCCAGTTTAATTTAATCATTGGAAGGAAGTCGAGGATTCAAATCTTTTAAAGTAGAGGGACACATCAGTAATTCAAAAAAGGAATTGTCCTTGTTGTTCGAGACAGATAAAAAAATTCTGAGACAACACTGGTTAAGCATGATGAAACTAAAAAATTTTAGAAGAGAAAACTAGGAAAATACCAGCCAGTGAAATAGAGAAGAGATATATGCAAATATTTTAATCGAGACCTCTGCTCGACTGTCCTAAGGACAAAATAAAAACCAAACCTTCAAGTCATTCCTGTATAAGGTTTTCAGCCATGGCAATTCCAATAGTGTTTTTTTTCCATGCGACACCATTTTTTAGAGGGTTTTAGGCTATCTTTCGGAATTTATAGAATTTATTTTTGGTATCACATTTAACTATTGAGACTAATCGAGATAACCGTCCCATAAAATCGATATGTCACAATGGGAGGCTATTGATAAGCCCTCAAATATTATCTATCATCCGTACATCCTAAAAAATCACGACAAAATAAAAAAAAAATTTGCACACAAAAAATCTACATGTAGTTTCCACTAAAAATTTTTAAACCATTAATTTCTCAAACTCCGGTAAAGATAAAGCCCAAGTTACTCACCAAAGAGCGGTTTATCAAATACCTTGCGACTGTGGAAATTATTATGTTGTAAGTAAATAAATGTGTTATAAAAGGTGTACGGCTAATGCCCCTGAAAAATACAATTCTATCTATTCAATACAATATAATACAATATATCTATTCAAAGGTGGGACACAGGGACACAACTACAATTGCGCGTAATGACTTACGCGCACGGGGGGGCTTGAAGGGGCTTGGGGGGGCGCGAAGCGCCC
>NW_027062770.1:127930-163271 GCF_032884065.1 Artemia franciscana | reverse complement strand
GTTATTATGATTTTCGACTATGCTAAACAAAATGGCTGTCTCAAAATTTTGATCCGTTGACTTTGGGAAAAAAATGAGCATGGGAGGGGGCCTAGATGCCCTCCAATTTTTTTTCACTTAAAAAGGGCACTAGAACTTTTCATTTCCGTTAGAATGAGCCCTCTTGCGACATTCTAGGACCACTTGGTCGATACGATGATCCCTAGGAAAAAAAAAGAAATAAACACGCACCCGTGATTTGTCTTCTGGCAAAAAATGCAAAATTCCACATTTTTGTAGATAGGAGCTTGAAACTTCTACAGTACGGTTCTCTGATACGCTGAATCTGATGGTGTCATTTTCGTTAAGATCCTAGGACTTTTAGGGGGTGTTTCCCCCTATTTTCCTAAATAAGGCAAATTTTCTCAGGCTTGTAACTTTTGATGGCTAAGACTAAACTTGATGAAACTTATATATTTAAAATCGGCATTAAAATGCGATTCTTTTGATGTAGCTATTGATATCAAAATTCAATTTCTTAGAGTTTTGGTTACTATTGAGCCGGATCGCTCCTTACTACAGTTCGTTACCACGAACTGTTTGATTACTTCGCCATTAGTAAGCATATAGATACAGTAAACCCTGGCATTGGGTTTTTTGGACAACCAAGATCCCCTTTCCTACTTTTATCAGGTTCACTCTATATATAAAAAAGTCCTAGCTACATTTTTTAAGTTTAGCATTAATCCGCAAATATAAAATGGCGGGCCCAAAATAGGTCTGTCGAAACTGTTTTTGAAACATAACCACAATATCACTTTTCTTTCATGGCATCCCCTTCTTAAAAGGGGATGCTTAAAGTTGAAAGTATACAATAGTTGTTCGTGTATAGTAAGTGCTCTTCATAAATTGTTTTTATAAACATAGTTATGTATTTATTTTAATTTTCTCTATCTTGTACTCCGTCCCTATGAACTATCCCTAGCTCTAAGAACAACAAACAGTTTGCAAGAATACAAAGAAACAATATTTTATTGATTAAATTTATATTAAAATATAAAATAAAAAAATGTTGTTGTATGTTGAGTCAGTAAGAGGTTCTTTGGCAGGAGCAGAGGCCACATAATTGCACAGCTTCAATGAGCAGTAAATTCGTTAGGTGAAGGATGAGCAAAAAATTGAAGCAAAATTGATGTAAAAATTTTTTGAGGGTTCTATTTTTTTAGTAAAATATAAAAAGGGGAGCAAAAAAAATATACGCAAATTTTACTGAGATTCTATTTAACTTGAGGTTTAGAACCCGCGTTTTTTTTTATTTAAATTTTAAAATTATAAGAAACCAGTTCTGCTGCACTGTCTTTTTATGTAAAAATAAGCGTCTATACACAAAAAGACGAATGCAACAGAGAACAGGCTTATACAGAGAGTTCCAAATTTACTGCCCAGCTACTTCATTATCTAGAAAAGAAAAGAAAAGTCAATCATTTGCAGACAATAGACAATATGTTTTTCCGAACTAAAAAATTTATAGAAGGATAAATTTTGAAGACTGGCTAAATACATTACAAGAGCGAAAACCTCAAGATTGTTGCGATGTCTGGTCAAGACCTTTTTTCTTCACATGAAACAGCAACTTCTTAGGGTATTAAGGCGACTTTCAGATAGTTGTACAGATGGTACTGATCAAAATCAAAACGCACTATGTGCATCAAGGGTGCCAAAAAGACATATTGACAGCATCTCAGGAAGTTCCATGGACCACAGTAGAAACTTTCAGGGAATAAACAAACATTGTACAACAAAGTCAAAAGCAACTGTGAACATAAAGGTAAAAAAAAAGGGCGCATTTATAATATTTCAGGAACAACTAACAGTATTAAGTAAAAATTTCGAGTGAATATCAAGAGGTATATTGAACTAATTAAGGAGACATTAAGTGCATTATGAATGTCAATATGGCATATATGCAATAACTCGGGAATATTTAAGAGTATTAAGTGGGAACTTTCACCGAAAGTTGAGAGAAATGTTAAACTAAATAAAAAAACACTCTGTCTTGAGGGAATGCCGATGGGGATATTGAACTAAATCGGTGAACTGTATGCATCCAGGGTGTCAAAATGGTTCATCTGTAATACGGCAGGAACGGCTAAGATATTTGAAACTTTCTGTAAATATTGAAGGTGATGTTGAGCTATACCAAATGACACTATCTCCATCCAGGATATCAGAATGAGACGTCTTCAATAGTTCATATACGGTTAATGGTATAGATTAACGCCTTAAGTGACCTAGCTGAAACTGTGAGGGAATATTGGACAGAAAGGACAAGTAGATAACAAATTTTGATTTGTTGGCCGATGGGAGCTCATCAGCGACAAAGAATGTTTGAAAAAAAAATGGTTGTATTGATTCTTAGTTTGAAAGTGTGTGTTATAGTGTGTGTTATATTCTTAGTGTGATCTCTTTTTTGATCTCATTAAAATTTCAGGCCGTGAAGACACCTCAATAAAAGTTTCAGAACCAAGGGAATCGCAACTGGAAACAAATCTTGTCAGGGATTCTTCATCTCCTTTTTTTTTACAACAAATTGGAACTATATTAGCTAATATACTAGCTCAAAATGTATAAATGTAAACAAACAAGCTATTAAAGCAAAATATAGCACACACAAAAAAATTCCTACAACGAAGTGTTTGATCATTATTCGTCTATATCAAAGGTTGTAACAGTAGATACGACGGAACAGCTTCACCCCCCAAAAATTCCCAAAATTGTTCACATTTTTTAAAATACTAGTACCCGTATCCAACCACTTGTAGTTCTATAATATAGCTATTTTTAGAATTCCTAGCAAAATTTTGTCCAGATTATGAAGAGCAACCCAAAATCTTTTTGCTTTTATTCATCAATAAAAAAAATATCAACAAAACTTACAGAAATTAATTTTTTAACTTAACAAACAGAAGATGTTTCAACAAAAGAAGTTTTTTAAAATAAGTACAGAACTAATTTAAACCAAAGGGGAGCAGAAGTAGTAAAAAAAAAGGTCATGCTTAAAACGTAAATAAATCATTATAAATAAAGCAATGAAACACTCTGACAGACCGTATTTCAAACAGTAGGTGGTGCAAATATCGTAGGTAAATACCGCTTTGTAGGGCTGTAATGAGAGAAAGGTAGATGGACACAATCTGCGGATAAAGGATGAAAGATTACCAAAAATTGTCCTTTTCAGCCAACTGTCTAGGGCTAAACAGAAAGCAGGTTGTCCGCAGTTGAGGTGGGAGGATGTCATAAAGAAAGATTTAAAGGGAATAGAAACTTCCTGGGAGGGTGTAAAGAGGGAGGCTCTGAATAAATTGGGATAGAGGAGCTTGCGTAGCTGTGTTGGACTCCAGTGGCTTGGTGCTGCGGTGAGTTCTTCATAGTAGTAGTAGTAAAGAGAGTGGAGGGGTTGGAGGGGTTTCCCCCTCCAACTCCCCCCAATGTCATCAGATCCGGTCGGGATTTAAAATAAGAGCTCTGAAACACAATATCATTCCAAACATAAAATTTCATTAAGATCCAATCACCCGCTCATAAGTTAAAAATACTTCATTTTTTTTATTTTTTGCGAACTAACCGGCACCCCCCCCCCCCCCCCCCCGATGGTCAAATCGGGAAAATGACTATTTCTAATTTAATGTGGAAGTAGTGGAGACAACTTTCCCATGGTGCCCCAGAGAGTTGTATGCACAATTAGAGGCTTGTCAACTGCTTCCAATATCAGTCACGGTTGTCACTGGCCATCCTGGCCAGTGCCTGACCATGAGACAAGGTATACTAAGGAATACATCACCAAGTTTAAATTGACTGAAGCAAGGAATGACTGACAAAATCAGGAGGGGGTCAATCCCCATAGACGTCTGGAGCGTTGACTATGGGACAAAATATTATAATTGAGGGAGAATCCGACATTTGAGAAAGAAGTTCTCTTATTAATACTGGTTGTGATAATCAAGGGCCACTCACCGCCAATCACTGGCAAATGATGGATGACTCTCCCCATCAGTGCTGCCAACCCATTTCGGTCTGAAGCTGACAAGCGTGGTTTTAGGGATGGGGGGGGAACAATGGTGGTTTCCTTGACACTTCCCAGAAAGGCTCTTCTACAAAGGCGAAAAAGATAGACACGTTTCTCAAATTACCGTTTCCAAAAGAGCATCAATAGCACAGTGGATGTTTGAATATGAAGGCAATGAATGTTTGGAGCCTGAGCTTCAACTTAGTTTTAGGAGTCCACCCATAATAAAAATAATAATATATACATTGCTATGTACACTGCTGCTCTACTTCCTTTTGAACGTGTGCAGCTGTTTCAGCCTAAGGAGGCTTGTTATTGTTATTAGGACCTACAATTATTAGTGTATTAGTATTATTTATGTTCAATAATATATAAATTTTAATTATTATATTAGAGTATTTTTATTATATTAAATATTATAATTAAAACTATACTAACATTAATAATATACAATTTATTTATTAATACCTTTCTAACCCAGAAAAGATGTTAAAATTGGATTTTCAACCCATCCTCACGAGCAAGTTCAAGTCAGATAGTGAGGGAATTACCACTCTCGAATAGATGTCAACACAGCGACACAGTTAGGACCTTTTTCATGGTCCACTTTTACTCATTTTGACAAACTAGTATCCGATATTTCATTCTTTGTAATGTTCCATACACTTTGTAAAACGACTTAACGACTAACGACTGATTTGCAAAACCACTTTGTCGTTTGTAAAACGACACTGATATCTATATATACAAAAATAAGTTGTTTGTCTGTTGACTGACGTCATGTTTGTCGTTTCGACTGACGTCATGTTTGTCGACTGACAAAATTACAGACCGGGACACTGGGATACTCAAAGAGAAATTACAGACTGGGACACCGGGACACAAATGACGACCGGGACACAGGGAATATAAATGACGACGGGGACACAGGGGCACAACTACAACGGGTTTGCCGGGGGGCACAGGGGGGATATATAAATGACGACCGGGACACAGGGAATGTTCGATTAGCAATCACCATCAACAAAGCTCAAGGGCAATCATTATAATAATGAGGTATAGATCTGAATACGAATTGTTTTCCCCCCATGGACAATTATATATTGCATGTTCTAGAGTCGGTAAACCCGACAATCTATTTTATACCTATATATATCTATATATATATATCTATAATATATCATATATATCTATATATATATATCTATAATATATCATATATATCTATATATATCGACAATCTATATATATATATATATATATATATATATATATATATATATATATATATATATATATATATATATATATATATATATATATATATGTGTGTGTGTGTAACTAATATGGCGCGAAAAAAGCTAAAAAAAGAAAAAAAACCTAAAAACAAAAAACTTAAAAAAGGAAAAAAATAAAAAAAAGGTTAAAAACTAAAAAGAAAAAAACACCGGGACACAAATGACGACCGGGACACAAATGACGACCGGGACACAGGGAATATAAGGGACGACCAGGACACAGGGACACAACTACAACGGGGACGCCGGGGAGCACAGGGGGATATATAAATGACGACGGGGACACAGGGAATGTTCGATTAGCAATCACCATCAACAAAGCTCAAGGGCAATCATTATAATAATGAGGTATAGATCTGAATACGAATTGTTTTTCCCATGGACAATTATATATTGCATGTTCTAGAGTCGGTAAACCCGACAATCTATTTTATACCTATATATATCTATATATATATATATCTATAATATATCATATATATCTATATATATATATCTATAATATATCATATATATCTATATATATCGACAATCTATATATATATATATATATATATATATATATATATATATATATATATATATATATATATATATATGTGTGTGTGTGTAACTAATATGGCGCGAAAAAAGCTAAAAAAAGAAAAAAAAACCTAAAAACAAAAAACTTAAAAAAGGAAAAAAATAAAAAAAAGGTTAAAAACTAAAAAGAAAAAAACACCGGGACACAAATGACGACCGGGACACAAATGACGACCGGGACACAGGGAATATAAGGGACGACCAGGACACAGGGACACAACTACAACGGGGACGCCGGGGAGCACAGGGGGATATATAAATGACGACGGGGACACAGGGAATGTTCGATTAGCGATCACCATCAAACAAAGCTCAAGGGCAATCATTAGAATAATGAGGTATAGATCTGAATACGGATTGCTTTCCCCCCATGGACAATTATATATTGCATGTTCTAGAGTCGGTAAACCCGACAATCTATTTATATGCACATACGATGGGACAGCCAAGAATGTTGTATATTCGCAAGTTTTACATAGTCAAAAACATATATATATATAACATATAACATATATATATAACATATATATATATATATATATATATATATATATATATATATATATATATATATATATATATATATATATATATATATATATATATGTATATATATATATGTATATATATATGTATATATATATATATATATATATATATATATATATATATATATATATATATATATATATATATATATATATGGCACGAAGCGCCACCCCAACAGCTAGTTGCATTATACAACATAAATCAAATTGCTATGACGTAGAACGAATAAGCTATCCGTAAAATATAGTTAGACTAAACAACGATTATTTTGACAGAGGTTATTATAAGATAAAGAACCAACAATTAGGTAATCACCTTTTACTATGTGCATAATAGCTATTTTACTTAAATTAATGCTAAGAATATTCCACCTATTTAAAAAATCAAAGCATACCTTATTTATTTATTCGCAGCAAGTTCTATTTCTTACTGTATAAAAAAATTAGCTGGAAGATTTGCACGACTACAGGGATTGGATAGCGGTCGAAACGAAAGATTCGCAAACATCCAGTGACTCTTACATTAATTTGCATAATATCCTTAATTCATACCACGTATAGCTGTCATAGTGTGCTCACGAATTAAGTTACAAAAAATTGCAAATATTTCTCATATATAAACTTATTAAAGGCAACCAAAATAAGTAACCAATGAGCAAGAAAGTTTCCGCATGTGTAAAAGTTTGTTTTTTATTTAAATAAGAATAATTTTTTATTTTAGTAGTATCTTTTTTATCAAAACATAGAAGATTGTTTTGGCTTCTCTCATTCCACATAGCATGCAAAACTGACATTAAAGAGCATTCTTAACTTAACTTAATTTCATCAAATTTATGAACTGCAAGGTGAGTACGTGACAACTAGGATACGCAACTCACTATATGAAATATAACAATTTGTAAGCTATTTGGCTCCCAGAAGATGTTAGCCATTTTGTTACCTATAGATATCACATTCATTGACGAGGAGCGTGAAGGGGGGAGGGGATGTATAAAGTAAGTAAAAGCTGTAAATTCTGCCTTGTAATTACAGTCTAGGACTATTAGTTGATTATTTTCACCATGTAAGGTTGACAGCTTAAGCAGACATCTTATTTAGGAAAAAAAGAACTGTTTTGGACATTTAACACTTTTTCTGACAAAAAAAAACCTTTATATTTGATACATGCAGAAAAGATAAACCAAATTTAAGATGAACTAGTAGCCGCTAATCACAGCTAAGGCTATTTCATTTTAATGACTAAATCCCAATTTTGAAGAGATAAAACTTTTTTTTTTACTAAACTAAGTTGCATATAAAAAAACAACTATCCGAAGTTACTATACAAAGGGCTGAACAATTTTCATCCAAAAAGGAAAAATCCGTGAAGACAAGTTTTGTTGTAATTTATACAGCGCATCAAATAGTCACTTGAATTATTTTATTCAAGTGACTTATTTATTTCTTAAAACTAAGTATTTTATAATTCATTTAAGGTTTTTTTCAGATTAGGGGTGACATGCAAGCTTAAATTCAGGGATCACGAATATTTTTGTCAAAAATAGCAATTATGTTCATTTTTTATCAGCATCCATTTCTGAAAATAGATTTTGTAGGTGAAACTGTTTTAGAACTTAAAGGCCAAATCGGGGCCATTACGAATAGTTTTATTTGCGCCTGTCCCCAACTAAATCACCACGTATCCTAAGGGGTACTCGCACGAACGGCTGAGAGTCATCACTGATACTTTCGACGGATAAATACTTACTGTTACTGACTACGTCTGGCTTGGTTACAAGAGAGGACCTTGTTTCTTCAAAAAGAGCAAGATGGGTGAGTATATCCAACACATAGCATATATTTTCAATGGCTGGCAGCGATTTGTTTGTTTGGATAATGAGCTCACAGAGTGTTTCAACTCCCCTTTCAGCTACAACAAAATTACAGCAAACACTGGACCATTTTGTGGACACACCTGAAAGTTGGAAAGAAGACCTTATTCTACAGGAACTACCAAAATCAATAAATATTGAAAACATTAGAAATTTACAGGATTTTTTTTTAGTTAAAAATACTGGTGTTCAGAAAATCCGTAATATACATAAGACTATGATACACAAATGTCCATCCTTACTTTCAAAGTCTATTGCGAGCACCTCTATTCTTCTCTTTTTAAGCTTTCCCAATTTAAGTATGCCTAGTTGTCAACTCACCAGAAAAGCTAAGCTTTGCCCAAAAACAGAATTTCCTGAAACAAGCCTGTGAATGGTATTACTAGGCTTTAATATCCAAGTAGAATTGAGATATGAGAATGGAATCAAAATAGGATTTAGAATCGATGTGATTACTTGGGATTAACTCAATAGATTCAAAGTGATTTTAATTTTGAGTTTGCGATGGCTCATGTTCACTAACCCAGATGTTGCATGTCCATAGGTTCTTCTTTTTGGTTGATTGTGCTTAGCTGTGCTGTTGATCCAAGGTGATTGGATGGATGGGTAGGGCCAAGGCCCCGTTCAAGTTCTTACCTCTCTCAATTGCTAAAGTTGGAAAACTATATGACTTTTTTTTTCACCGAAAAATATCTTTAACACACTATAACATTATTCAGTGTTTAAGCCTTATCTTAAATTTCTATATTTTTTGTATGGCAAATTTTCAAGGTAGCAAACAAAACAAAAGATAAGTATTTATAAGTCCTCTTCAGAATTATGTATCTTTCTTCAGCCAATTTTGTCAATCAGAATAGGGCTTAACTTGTACAAAAATGTATTGAAGATTTTGTTGATGTTGGGATTTCTGAACTTTATTATTTATTCTGCTTTTTCTTATACCGAAGCGGCTTCCCAAATTTCGTACACCAAAAAATTCCTATAAAAGAATCAAGTTTCCAAGGAATTTATTTCACTTGCTTCTTTTTTGGGTTGCTTATTACACTAACAAAAAACCTTTTTGTTTCATTTATTTTATATTTTTCACTTTATTTGGCTGTTTTTAAGCCATCACTTCCTGTCTTTTGTGTGGTCTCTGCTTTTAAAAATAGTGCAATAACTTTGTATTATCTTATCTTTAGATATGTAAATATTCACCACGTCAAAAATTAATTTCAAGACTAAAATATATTCAGCTCACAAAGAAAAGGCACATGTTAAGCTTTGATTTTATTAAGTAAAAACAATAATATTAATGATAATAAAAAAACAGAATAACGTTTTAATAGCAAATTAATGACACTGGTGTGCTTAACGGTCAATACTGCAGTTTCCAAAAATGTTTGAAAATTTGATATTTACTTTTAGTTCCAAAATTAGAAATTGCTCTTTTAGCTCGACTGTAAGTAAACCTTAAATACTCGCCTACACCTCTTCGTTGCTAAGAGATTATAAATATCCCACTTTTATTCGAAAGACTTAAACTATATTATTAAAATTCATGAATTACTTCATTTCTAAAAAAAAAGTAATCATTTAGATTCTTTAGGTGTAAAAACAACAAGATAAACTTCTTTCTCCCAACCTTGTCAGACATCAATAGTAAAAGGAGAAACAATGTATAGATGGGTACAAGGCCATATTCGGGAGAGGAGTCAGTGGGTTTGACCCCACACCCGAAATATATGCTCGATTCGTAAAAATGTAAGGAAAATGCATAAAACACATTTTTTTAAAGTTCTGTTATCCCACCCCCTTCCCAAAGAAAAATCCTGGTTACAGCCCTGGATGGGCACAATAAGTAGCAATACAAAAATGAAAACTAAAAATATTAAAGAGTGCAATATTATCAGACACTAAAGGTATAAAATACCATGAACGAGACATGCTACGAGCTTCATAATTGGACTGTCAGAACCCCCTCCCCTTAAAAGCCAAATAAATAAAAATGGCAGCTTCAAAGATTCCATGAAAAAAGATGAGGAATCAAGTTTTAAAAAAGAATGATATTTACCATCTAGCTCCTTCAGCCATACAGTCCATATCTGTACGACAAGGACAGACACAGAATAAGGACTGAACAAAATAATTTAAAACGTTGGCTTATATACACTGAAACAAGGAAACACACATTGAAGCATAACTGACCTAGTTTAATCTGTCAGTTCCTGCAAATATTCAGAATTTATAATCTAGGAAGTGGAAATTTCACAGAACTTAATTATGATTAAGAATTTAATTATGAATCTAACCTACTTTCACTTTTTTCAAAGTTTACAACCAGCATTTGATATAGCTCCTGCCTAAGCGTTCCCATCGGAGGGGGACTTCCTCTCTACCTTAATAGACCAAAAGTATGCAATAAGGTTAAAATTAATGTTGACCTTATCAAAATTTAATAAGGTCAAGAGTATTGCTCATCTGCCACATTGAAAACGCAGAAACGCAAAAAAAAAAAAAAAAAAATCATGCTTGTCTCCTGAGTACCAATTTTTGATACAGACAATGCTATAGTTTTTTCAAACTCTCACAGTAATATACTGCTGTACTTTGGCATTTAAGATTTTATGGAAGGGATGGTTGAACAAACTTCGTAAGGGGCTCATTTGATTAGAAATTGAAAGTTCTAGTGCTCTTTTTAATTACTTTTTATTATTGTATTTTTATTATGCTATGGCTCAATTATTTCCCATTTTAGCACCAGGGTTGACCGCTAAATCTGCCAAACAATTTTTTTTTTGCTTGAGTTATTTAATAAACTTATAAATATTCCTTGAATTGTTCTGTCACAATACTGAGTTATCGTTGCCATCTTTTCGAGTTTTTATCCTAACTGGCCGCAATACCCTTTCTCTCATTGTTCGTGTAATAAAGCAAAATTAGTGTAGGAATATTACTGTAACAATAACTGCCTGATCTCAGTTTTAGGGGAAAACAGATTTACAAAAGCATGAAAGAAAATGTCAAGAATTGCCAGTGCTAGATGGCATAGGGGACTTTTGGGGGCAGTAGTGAACCGTTTCAGCAGGTGTTCATACCCAGTTAGAAGATTTAAGGAAGAAAATTGATGCCGTTAAGATTTGAAGGAGGAATATTCAAGGCACAGGGAGTTTTCTCGCAGTTGAAGAAAGTTTAAAGAAAATGAATAAAAGTCCTAAAAACAAGATAAGAATGCTAGAAGTCAGGATTATGACAGCTATAAAGTTGGCTGTGAAACATGGAGGCTTTAAACGTTTGCGGAGTGTGTGCCATATGTTGACAAAAAACCTCCACCAGGGGGAGGGGGGATACAAAACAATTTCTTTTGACGGTTTATTTTTACTGTAAAACAAAAAAAAGTTAAAAAAAATTAAAAAACGCATACAAAATTATATAATATTCATTTTGTTACGTTTCTACAAGTCGAACCAACATTTGGGAGTGGGGGTTGAAAACTAAGAGCCCTCCCCCTGGATACAGCCTTGGGTACTCATTTGAACAATTAATACCAGATGATAACTTCGAAAATGTGCACCAAGTTTACGATGATAAGATGGCTAGGACCTATTTTAGGGAGGGTGGATGGCCACAAAAAAGGGAAGAGCTCATCAGAGAGAGTAAAGCTCCGAACGGCCTGGGGAAGAGATGAAGCGTGCAAAGTTGTGTTACCCCCACTTTCAAGCAGCTGGAAACTGTGATGAGCTGTCCATAGAAGTAGAATTTGAAGAAGCCCAGGAAATGACATTTGTAATAGATTTAATATATTTAATTTTTTTTTGTTTCCCGAGTCGATAAGATTCTTCTTGAACTAAGAAAACATTTGTAAGCAGTTGCTTCCCTTTCATCCCACTCAAACTACTATTATATTCAATATCTGTTGTGGGAGAGGGGGACCAAAATTTATCCTCTTTTTCAGTTTTTTTATGAGTGAGAAATTTCTACTAGAGTTAATGTCAGAAGAATGACTCAATTTAGAAGTAACCTTGTTGATCATATCTAGGGTCACATCTGCATTTCTCTGAACTAAACTGATCTCTTGATTTATTAAAATTGAATCTTTTTTTTTGAAAATTTAATAGCTAATTTTTCTTAATTTATTAAAATTCACACAATTAAAAAAAGAATCAGATTTCTGGAAGTGTTTTACGATCTTCGTTGAATTCATGCATATAACGTTCTTTCAAATTTTGGGTTACAAATGTGGTGTCAATAGATTCCAATTTAAAACAAATTAATTAACATAAATAAGAACGGTTCTTTCGTAAATCTACCCCCTGAAGACAACTGTCACTTTTACTGTACTAAAAACAAATTACTGTTTATAGATATTTTTTTTCATTAAAACCTTAAAGTGAACGGAAAAATAATTTTTTTGGATCAGATATAAACATATATAAAGGTCCTGAAAAACAGCTCTCGGCTGCTCTGACTCAGAGTTCTAATCCGGTGATAGAAAAACACTGTAGTTTAGTGTTTGTTGATTTAGTTATTTTCTTCACTAGGGGGTAACAAACAGCAAGTCTTCCTGATCCACTCTCACTTCAGAATTTCTGCAGCAACAGGTAACTCTTCCTGAACCTGAATAATCCCCAGACTGGCTCTAATTCCTCCTTTGGAAATTATTTTTCCTTTTTCTGACTGCAATAAAACTTCATTTCTGAAGTTTTTTTGGTCTTGTGATTCCATTTTTGTCATCAATGGCAACCTTTTGACTTTTAATTTCCAATCAAATGAGCCCTCTCTGAAATTTATTCGAGCTCTTCTATAAGAACCATATTTGCCCCGAGGGCATAACTTAAAACGGCCGTCCCTGGACCCTGGGGAGTTATGTCGACCCTGGAGTTTTTGTTGTGTGGTTTTTGAGCAATAAAAAAAAAAAAATACCTACCTAAAATTTTTATTGGATGTATCTGAGGAGAAAAGGCCGTGGAGGGGCTAGTTGCTTTCCGATTACTTTGACTCTTAAAGAGGACATTAGAACTCTTGAAGTTTATACGACAACCCCTTCCATATGAAGTGCCTCTGGGGAAAAAAATAAAACATTTGAGCCTTATTGTGTTTTCTATAAGCAGCACTATAGCGTTACCTCTGATAGAACGTTTTTTATGAGGTTTCTATTCTTGTGAGGCTGAATCATTTTTAATTAGCCTTTGCCACCACATTGATCTCAGGCACTTCAGATTGTTGTGCTATTTACAGCCCTAGAATTCGAAGTGTCATTAATTACATTTTGGCTGCAAGCCACTGTTATTTTGTAATTTCTTTCTCAGTAAGCAAATTTTGAAAACTTTGATTCATTGTAAAATTACGTTGGTACAAGTACTCTAAGAATGAGTCAAAGTACTATTCCTTTAGAGGACTAGTCTCTCCAGGTGCGTACGGTATTTTTTGTGTGGTATTTTACGGTATTTTATTAAATAAATAAAGAAAAAAAATAATAAAACGAAATGAAAAAGAAATTGTGAAAAAATGAAATATAATGACCTGATGAAGGTATTTGCAAATCAAGAAAAATATTAACAAGTCACATACTAATGCATTAATGCAAATAATTTATTTTACGAATAAGAGTTTCACCCGGAACATTGGCAAGAACCTGTCCAGGATCAGACCAAACACTTCTTGGGCCAAAGGGGCTTCAAGCCGCGTTTAATAGATTGTGACGCTTTTTAGTTAGGTTTTCCGAAACAAATACACCTGACATTGCGAGCTTACTTTTTGCTGCAAACACTTTTCCAGGAATATCCAAGTTTGAAAATTTGACCAGAACGGTGGCGATTTTCACATTCTCAGTTTGAGTAGCAGGCATATGGAAGCGATTAGCCTTTTAGAGGTCCATTCTTTATAAAATGTTGAGAGTGCATTATTTGTGTTTTCACTCCATTAAGATTCCATCAATACCATATTGGGGTTTGGTTTTCTACCGTAGATAAAGTATCAAGTTAGGTATCCTGGTCAAGTTGGTCAACTCTGTCTTCTAATTCAGATTAATGCCCTGCTTTATAATTTTAATAACTACTGATGGCCATAAATGGTATCTCTAAAATGAAGTTAGAACAAGATCAAACGGTTTGTATTTTACCCTTTTACGATCTGCAGTAACGAGGGGGACACTACAGGTATCAAATTTAATAGTAAAATTTGCCACCCCAAACGTACACATGTTTGTAATATGCGCTGGGCTTTTCACACAAGTTTATGAAATTTCAGCAAGGCTTATATCCGATTCAATTGAAAACTTGTTTAGCTCTGCACTCTATGAACTTTGATAGTGACCTGAATGCTCTTTGAACTATTTTAAACTACATTGGTATATCGCAACTTCAATGAGATACGTTTGGAGAAAAGAGGGCTCTGCACTCTATGAACTTTGATAGTGACCTGAATGCTCTTTGAACTATTTTAAACTACATTGGTATATCGCAACTTCAATGAGATACGTTTGGAGAAAAGAGGGCTACGGGAGGGGCCTAGCTCCCATCCTATTACTTTTGATTTTTAAAAGAGAACAAAACTATAGTTTCTAATCAAAAAAGCCTCTTCTAAAGTTTTAACGACCACCCTTTCCATAAAAGCTTTGTGTGCCCCTGAGACATAGCTTGCAACTCTTATCCCTAGCCGTTGGGAGTTGGTATCAACCCCGAAAGCCTTGTTACCTGTTTTTTTTTAACTTTTTTTTTAACAAAATGACTATACAAAAACTTCTATTGGAAACATTTGGGGAAAAGAGAACAAGAAGGGGTGGCTAACTGCCTTCCAATCATTTATGACTCTTAAAAAGGACACTAGAACTTCTAATTTCCAGTTAAATGAGCCCTCTCTGAAGTTTGTACGGCCAACCCCTTTTATAAGACCTTATATGCTAACAATGGGCAGCTATTATAATTTATAGGCCTTGCCCTGAGCGCTTTGTGTGTGTATGGGGGAGGGGTTTACCCTAGAAAACCTGATTACTGGACCTTTCACCTATGTTGAATAAAATGACAAAAACAAAATTTTGATTAGATGTGTTTGAGGAAAAGATGGGTTGGGGTTTAATTTCCAATCATTTATTCTTAGAATGGGTACTAGAACTTTATATTTCCTCTCGTATGAACTCCTTTCAAGGATTCTACAATAACTTCTTTTATGCGAAGACCCCTCGTCAGAAATTAAAAATAATACATTCTGGTCATATCGCTCTTTCCTTAAACATTTTCCAACTGACAAAATTCATCCTGGGCGCTTGGCTTTGTTGTGATTCCACGACATCAAGAATCCAAATTTTTCATTTTGTTAACCTTGCAGTTTTGTTAGTAGAAAAGTGTTTTTGCCTGACTATTGGATGCTGGAAGGGAATGTTAACAGAAAAAATGCCTGCTTGCCTAATATGTTGACTGTAGCGTAAAATCAATGAAAACCAAAATCTTTTATATATGAAAAAATACGAACATCCAAATAATTTTATAAATATTTGAAAATAGTTGTCTTCGGGAAACAGCAACCGATTCCGAAAAATACAGCAAAAAGTTAGTAGACAGTAAGTAATTAAGTAGATTATAGCTCAGGAAAAGATTAGGACATAAAACTTAGGAGAAACTTTGAATCTTTTAAAAGCATGACTTTCCTCACTTCAAAAGACAGTTGATGCAGACTTTGAAGGAAAACAAATAAAAAAAAAGTTTTTTCAACTGAAAGTAAGAAGCGACATTAAAACTTAAAACGAACAGAAATGACTCTGTATATGAAAGGGGCTGTTCTCTCCTTAACGCCTCGCTCTTCATGCTAAGGTTTGACTCTTTCTCTCAACTCTACTTTTTCAAACAACAAAAAACTTTAGCGTAAAGAGCGAGATATTGAGGAGAGAACAGTCCCTGTTTACATATAACAGCCCTGTGAAAAACCCTTTTTTAAATATGTCAAAATCCATTTAATCGCATAATAGCAAAACTAACACCTTTCTTCTGCATATTTCCATAGGTTTAAAATGTTTCTATTTTTGACAGATAAACATTATCTGTTTACATATATTTAAAAAATAAACCATGAACTCTGTTACAATTCCCTGCAGTAATACGGGACGTTGCAGGACATTCTTAATTTTCCACAAAGATTCTTATGAAACACTGGGTTTTCCGACGTTGAACTCTGGGTTTTCCGACGTTGGAGCAGCAAGTAGTAAGTATATGATTAGCTGTAAGAATACAAAATTCTAGAGTTTTATTCAAACAAACTTTTCAATGTTTATTAGATAAAGAGTAAATAAAATGTCTCCAACTTATTTTCTTGTCTAGCTGTTTGTTGACTTAGGATACGATTTCTTGGCTGATGAGCAGAGGCTGTAAAAGGAGCCGAAGAGCTTGAATGAGAAGTAAATACGTTTAGCTAGGGATGAGTCAAAAATATAATTTATTAAAAAAAGTAAAGGGTTCTATTACTTTTAAAATGTAAAAAGGGGAGAAAAAAGTCATTGAAGACAATTTTACGGAGAATGAAACGACCTTAATGTTGAGAAGCCTTGATTTTTATTTAAATTTTACAATTAAAAGCAGCCATGTCTGTTGCAGCGCTTTTTTCTGTGAAAATGAATGCTATCACACAAAAAGACGGCAACAGTATACGGACTACACAGAATTAAGTTCAAAATTTACTGATCAGCTCTCTGATTTTAACCTAGAAAAGAAAAAGGACATTAACTGATTGGAGATAAAAGAAAAGTAAAGAAGTAATAAAAAATAAACTCAGAAAATAAGAAGAGGACTAAATCAACAAGGAAGAGAAAAAGAGGGCTAAAACAAAAAACTGACCCTCGAATAGAGAACCAAATTAATATTCGGTCCGAAATTAAAATTTCGGAAAAATTCTTACGAAAAAAGAAGAATAAGCCTGGAAGAACAAAAAGGAACATTAACTAATAATTTAATTAATAATTATTTAGTTATTAAATATTTATTATTTTAATTTATTAATTTATTATTTAATTATTAATATTTAACTAATAAATATGGCAAGGCGTCAGTATATGGGTTTGTAGTTGAAGACCGCTGATATTATAATAGGTGCGGTCTCACGAAATTTCATTCAACTTTTTCTGACCGTGCTATCCTCTTTGAGGCTGGTCTTCACTTTTGCTTTGATAAAGTGATCTTCTTTCATTATTTTCTGTTTTAAAATTTTCTTTCTTATTCGGTATGCTTTTACCCGAATAGAATTTAGCTAACTTGGCGGGAATGATATTATTTTTATCGTGTTCCATAATCAAAAGGGTTTTACATCTGAATCATCATTAAGGCTTTGCAGTTATTACGTAATTAAACTCGTGATGGATTCAAATTATCAAGGAATAAGCTGAGAATCTCAACTGTTTAATTTCAATGTTTACTCTCATTTGAAAAACAAGTTACTTTTGTGATTTTATGGCACTTTGTATTAACCAAGTGACATATAGCGATCGCAAATTCTGTCGGTCTTTACCTGTTTTGCTACTTTAGGAACTTCCAGGTCAGCTACGACTGTGAAATTTGGCAGGCATATCAGGGACCGGACCAAATTACATTAAAAATAGTCATTTTCCTGATTTGACCATCTAGAGGTAGGGGGGGGGGGGCGGTTAATTCGTAAAAAATAGAAAAAATGAAGAATTTTCAACTTACGAACGGGTGATGGGATCTTAATGAAATTTGATGTTTGGAAGGATATCTTGTCTCAGAGATCATATTTTGATTCCTGATCAGATCTGATGACACTGGGGGAGTTGGAGGGGGGAACCTGTACTCTTGGGAAACGCTTAGAGTGGAGGGATCGGGATGAAACGTGGTGGGAAAAATAAGCAGGAGTCCTAGATACGTGATTGACATAACCGAAACGGATCTGCTCTGTTTTAGGGAGTTGTCGGGGAGGGTTAATTCTGAAAAATTTGAAAAAATGCGGCATTTTTAATTTACGAAATAGTTATCGGATCTAAATAAAATTTTAAGTTTGGAAGGATATCGTGTCTAAAACCTCTTATTTTAAATCCCGACTGGTTCCGGTGACAATGTGGGGAATTAAGGGGGGAACCTAAAATCTTGGAAAACGCTTAGAGTGGAGGGATCGGGATGAAACTTGATGGGAATAAATAAGCAAAAGTTATAGATACGAGATTGACATAATTGGTACGAACCCATTCTATTTGGGGGAGCTGGGGGTTGTTAATTGGATAAATTAGGAAAATAGAAGTATTTTTAACTTAAGAACAGGTGACCTGATCTTAATGAAATTTGACATTTAGAAGGAACTCGTGTCTCAGAGCTCTTACTTCAAATCCCAACCAGATCTGC
The DNA here is from genome assembly GCF_032884065.1 of Artemia franciscana. Taxonomy (NCBI): domain Eukaryota; kingdom Metazoa; phylum Arthropoda; class Branchiopoda; order Anostraca; family Artemiidae; genus Artemia; species Artemia franciscana. The sequence goes on along the minus strand of NW_027062770.1, from coordinate 144,611 downwards.
TGACATTGGGGGAAGTTGGAAGGGGAAACCAAAAATCTTGGAAAACGCTTATAAATGTCGTAGATACGTGATTGACGTAACCGAACTGGATCCGCTCTCATTGACGGAGTTAGGTGGTGGGGTTCAGTGCTTTGGCGAGTTTGGTGCTTTTGGACGTGCTAGGACGATGAAAATTGGTAGGCTTGTCAGGGAGCTGCACAAATTGACTTGATAAAGTCGTTTTCCCTGATTCTACCATCTGGGTGGCTGAAGGGACAGGAAAAATTGAGGTATTTTTAACTTACGAGTGGGTGATCGGATCTTAATGAATTCTGATAATTAGAAGGACCTCGTGACTCAGAGCTCTTATTTTAAATCCCAACCGGCATTAGGCCTCTGATTTTCCTATTAAAGCAATCTATTGATTCTTAAAATTTTGCTAGAGCTCATACCATATGAGCTTTTGGCTCTTAGCCCTTTCGACCTCGTCACAAATGCCATACGAGCTCTTAGCTCTTGTTTTTTCTTTTTCATTTTTATGAGAAAAAGAGCAAAGTGAGACCTTGGGAACTGTTAATTTCTTGTCATTGGAGACTTACGGGGCAGAGAGCCATCTCTGGGAAACAAAAGGAAACACGATTTTCCAAGCAACAAGAAAACAACTTTTAACCATAAAAAACTTTAGCTTGCAGTGGCCAGCTTTATAATCTTGACAGCTCAGTTATGGAAACTAAAATAGCTGGTATTTTTGGAGAGATAAACGAAATTACTCGAGTTATACAGGAAACTTAAGGTCTAGCCTAAGTCCAAGCATTTTATTCCCTAGTCAATTCTTTTTCTTAGGCGGCAACTCGGTCAAATAAAAAGGTATTAGTTTTCTTCCTCGCTTCAGCTAAACAAACATAAGAAGGTTGAACTGAAGGGGTTTATCACTCAAAATTACGATTAAGCTATCCTTAGCAATTCTTCTTGTAATTATTAACACAATATAATTTTTTACATGTATTTATTAACCGGTAGTTTGATGTCTGCACGCTACTTATTCTCTAGATTCTGTTTAAGCAAGTTACAACTAACTAATACTAGACTGAATCGCTCTTTAACAATCAGGATGGTTAGTCCCTTGGTGTAATTTATTCATTCTCACACACTCCAATTACAGTTGGATCTAGTCTCTTGAGGGGAATTTTTGACTTCGGAACACAAATATGTAAAGTATTTGGGACTGTGGCCAGGAAGCATATATTATACCAAAATGCAAACTTTAAATAGGTTTTATAATTATTTTGGAATTATAAAAAAATATTTGTCGGCTTTAGATTTGATTGGATCAAAATATTCACCAGATTTATTTTATTTCTTTTGACATAAACACCGCCGAAATAACTGATTCAGGAACGTAAGGCAAACTCCAAATGTTTAACATGTGAGGTATAGGAAGATTCCTTGAGAGTCCGTCCTGCCTTAATAGCAGAAAGACAGACAGACCGACATAATTGGCGATTGCTATGTGTCACTTGGTTAATACCAAGTGCCATAAAAAAAAGCAAGCAGGCAAGTTCTATGGACCTATCAAGATAGAGCGGTAGTAGGCCTTAAAAATGTTTGTCAAAGATTGAGCAAAGCACTAGGTATCAGTCAAGGGCCCTGTTGCTATATCAAGCATTGTTAACATTAAAGAGCTACAAAAAGAAAGTGGAACAAAACTTGAATTGGCTCTCACTACGTTTGTTACTAAAGAGAACCCGTCCATCAGCAATATGGACACCCCGCCAGAGATATTGAAACAACATGCACGATTCGTAAGGTGTTCAACTTATGGCGTGCTTACACCTTCTCTCCCCCCACGGCAAAATAAAGTTTAACATTCTATTTTTCACTGATTTTATTTTCTTTGGCCAAATTGAATGGAAATTTGGCCAAAAATGGCCAAATTGAATGGAACTACAATTAGTGTTACAAGGATTGTAGACAGGCAGATGCACAGAAGAATTGTCTCAGCCGAAAGCACAGAACAATTTTAAAGAATTAACTTATTCATCTTCTGGATTGAAAGTATAAAACTTTATAGAAGAACGTCTCTTAAAGCACAAGAATATTTTCAAAGGGTTTCACTGTTTGCTTCACACTTATCCACAGAATAGTGAAGAAAGTAAAGAGATGAAAGAGCCATTTTTGAAGTTGATCGAAATTTATGAAGAAGATGTGGAAAACAACACCTTAAACGTTTGATGGCGGAAAGAAAAATTTGGCAAAAATTTCTCTAACGGAACAAGGCACACCACGTCAATGCAACTGATTTTCTAAATATTTGTGGCAAAGCAATCTCTCCGAACATCCATATTATACTTTATATTTCAATCACTACACCTGTATCGACCAGCACAAGAGAGCGCTCCTTTTACGCTTCGGAGAATCAAGACATACCTAAGAAACATGACGTCTGAAAGTAGGCTAAATGGTTTTGCCAATCTCAATGTCCACAGGGAAATTCTAGTTGACACAGACAGTGTATAGGTAAAGAAACACCTCACAAGGGATAGTCAATTCCTATGTTAGACAGCCTGATTGCACTAAAGTCATTACTAAAAAAATACTACTGTTGCCAACAATCTATGAAAAGGGGTTGAGCCTTATATCTCGAATCGGCAAAAAAATTGTTATCAATTACAACAGCAGAAAGAACTTGTTTCTCAAAGAGCAGGCTTATGAAAAATGCTGTTGCACTTCTGCTATAAATAATTAACGCTTAATGCTAAAACCTCTTTTGTTCTAGAGTTACTTTCGATTTACAATCAACTCAAAATCTATTATAACCAAATTTTCATGAGTTTTAGAGACCGAAAGCGTTAAGTACAGGTCTCCCCCACAGTCAAAAGTATAACGTCTTTTCAACAATCGACGGTTTAAAAGGCGTTTTATATATGTTTTTGCTACTCTTCAACATTTTGTAAAATGTCATAAAATATATGCCCTATTTCCACGACCTTACTGCATAATTCTTTTGAAGGACGATAAAAATTCTTCTTCAATAATTTTATTAGGTTCTTAAAAGTTTCCTCTAGGCTTCTCAGACAAGCCTAGATACTCATGAAAACGCCCGAAGGTTGTTTGGGGTTAGGATGCTCATCCATAGACCAGAAGCTATCGTTAACGCAAAAGTACTGTATACACTGTTATTTGATTTAAAAATTCAATGCATGAAAACGATGCATTTTCGCAAAAGAAAAGACACAATTTTAGAGATCAGAGCGGCCATAAGTCGAATCCTCTAAGTTAACAATCTTAAACCAAACAGACTAAATTGAATGGAGAAATCCAGCACAAAAAGAAATTGAAAAGGCCATTAATGAGTTGTGCAACCCTCACTTAACTCCCCAAAACAATTAGTAGCATTGCCTCTTCAATGAATACGCAATATATTTTCAATTGAAATTATTCTTTACCCGATGGTCAATATATTTGAAAGAATGAATTATTTTAGTCATTTTATGATTATTATTACTTCGCCATTAGTAAGCATATAGATACAGTAAACCCTGGCATTGGGTTTTTTGGACAAGCAAGATCCCCTTTCCTACTTTTATCAGGTTCACTCTATATATAAAAAAGTCCTAGCTACATTTTTTAAGTTTAGCATTAATCCGCAAATATAAAATGGCGGGCCAAAAATAGGTCTGTCGAAACTGTTTTTGAAACATAACCACAATATTACTTTTCCTTCATGGCATCCCCTTCTTAAAAGGGGATGCTTAAAGTTGAAAGTATACAATAGTTGTTCATGTATAGTAAGTGCTCTTCATAAATTGTTTTGATAAACATAGTTATGTATTTATTTTAATTTTCTCTATCTTGTACTACGTCCCTATGAACTATCCCTAGCTCTAAGAACAACAAGCAGTTTGCAAGAATACAAAGAAACAATATTTTATTGATTAAATTTATATTAAAATATAAAATAAAAAAATGTTGTTGTATGTTGAGTCAGGAAGAGGTTCTTTGGCAGGAGCAGAGGCCACATAATTGCACAGCTTCAATGAGCAGTAAATTCGTTAGGTGAAGGATGAGCAAAAAATTGAAGCAAAATTGATTAAAAATTTTTTGAGGGTTCTATTTTTTTAGTAAAATATAAAAAGGGGAGCAAAAAAAAATATACGCAAATTTTACTGAGATTCTATTTAACTTGAGGTTTAGAACCCGCGTTTTTTTTTTATTTAAACTTAAAATTATAAGAAACCAGTTCTGCTGCACTGTCTTTTTATGTAAAAATAAGCGTCTATACACAAAAAGACGAATGCAACAGAGAACAGGCTTATACAGAGAGTTCCGAAATTTACTGCCCAGCTGTATTTGTTGTAGGATCATGCCGTCCAAGTGCATTGTTCCCGGGTGCCCTTTTAAAAGGGTGAAGGGAAACACGTTCCACAGAATTCCTACGAAGAAAGAGCCCAGGTCTTCTGAATCACCCTAGTTCTCTTCCGTTGGGCTACTGTGTGTTCATTATCCTGTGAACAAAACAAACATATAAAAAAAGAGACAAGACAGGTTCACAACTGAAACAAGTACATAACTGAAGACAAGAACAGAAGCAGGAACGTCATATGTTCATAATTTTTTAGTTTAATTAATCCTTCCTAGGATTATCAACCATGCTAAGATGAGCTATTTATTATGACAGATATGTGGTTGATAATACTACTTCACACTTTGATTATAGTAGGTGCCACAACCACACTCATTCTATTATTTATAAGGCTCCATTTTATTATTTTTCATATTTATTATTTTTTATATAGGCTATGCTTATTTGTTATTTCTTTTTTTTTTTATTTAAAACATTATTTCTAAAAGGCGTGAATTTTGGCTGCTAAGACGACTGTCTCTGAACATAGCTTCCTACCAAAAATAATTGAATATACTATTTTCGGTAGCATTTCTTTAAAAAGGTGACTTACCTTTTCTATTATATCTTACCAATGAGTGTAATTGAATTAGAAAATGTAGAATTAGAAAATGTAATTATAATTTTACAATTGCTTATAGTTTTCACGCAAATATTTTTAAAGCTTGCTTTTTTAAAGAATATTGGCTGTTCTCTTAGAAAAAAGGTTGTTTAATATATTTTTTTGCATGCCCCCCCCCCCCCCTGCCACAGTGCTTGAATATCATAGTTACTACCATTCTCTTACTAGTAAAATTTTATACAGCCTTAGTTTATGACCCCTCGGCATAAGCTCACATACAGATTCTTTTTCTTATCAAAAGATACAACAATTCTGCTGCTGAGATGAAATTTGATTCCTGTCAAAACATAGCTTCCAATCAAGGATGAATGAAAATATTATTACTAAAAGCACTGGTAAACGAGGTAGATTACTTAGAAACATAGCTTAATCTAAGCTGGAAAATGCGATTACAAATTTACCATCCCTCGATGTTTTTCTATTTTAAAATTCCAAATCTTTTTGCAAGAGTTTTTTTTCCCCTTTTTCTATAGTTTCGACAGTCCACTTAAAAAATTAGAAAGTTTTTCTAATTTTTCCAAATATTAGATACTTTCCAAAAGGAATAGAAAATATTTGGTGACGGCAATTCTGCCTGAGGTATAAACCCCCTCCTGTCTGCAGGAGGACAAATAAATACAAAATAGGAGACACATCCAGTGCTATCACCGAAAGTACATTTTAAGTGGTTATGTTATTAGTTACTCGATAGCACTAAAAACAGAGATAGATGTACATTTTTTTCTCAGACATGATAATATTTTTGAAATTAATTTTTTTTAAGTTATGGTTTGGACATAATAGAAAACTGTATTTAAGAATTTAGTTGAGTGTCAAACAATAAGGACTTTATTAAGGACCCTAAAAATCAGGGACATTCAGATCAGGGCATTCAATCCGGATAAAAATCAGACAGGCGAACATTTCTCCTTTCGTAGCTTCAGATCTTTAGGTGCCACACTGTTGACATAAGCAGAGGTGTTACCTATAGAGTAGCCTTAATCCCTCCCCCTTCTAAAGTCCCAAGAGTTTTACGAATGTTCACACAATTTCTTACATTCTTCAAATAATTCCTTATTTTCTAACGAACATAACCAGATATAAATCCATGTATACAGTTTGCTTATACATTTTTCAATCTGCTTTGACTCCAAACCAAATTTTTATTAATAACATTTCCACAAATATTGGAAATATCAGCATTTAAGAATTGGCATAATTCTTGTCCCATTTTAATAGTTTAATGCTGTCACAATTTGTATAATATTGTGTATTAACTGGCGAATAATGATCAAAAGGATTTTACATTTTCAGGGAAAGGCGTGAACAGATGCCGGGGATGGGTGAATAGTGTTAATTATGCTAAATTACTGTGGCATTCTATCTCTTAAGGTCCATTCACAATGAGATTTGACTAATGCCAAGGTCTATCTAGCGCTAATTTGAGCCAATCAGCTTAGGCTGATCTAATTCGACGAGATAAAATCTAATTGGCTCAAATTAGCACTAGTTAAATCTAAGCAATAGTGAAATATGATTGCGAATAGGGCAGTATTAACCTAAGCATTGAAGCCTAGCCTACTCTAGCTTAGTATTTACCTTAGCATAGCATTTCAACTCACTAAAATGTCGATGGCACACGCGAGGTTCTTTCAAATGGCCCACGCATTCTGGATCAAGGCCCAAAGCTCGCAGCCACTGAGCTCTGGACTCTTTCTTCGTAGGAATTCTGTGGAACGTGTTTCCCTTCACCCTTTTAAAAGGGAACCCGGGAACAATGCACTTCGACGGCATGATCCTACAACAAATACAGAGCTTTAAACAAAACCTGAAAGCTTAGAACATAAAACCAACTTTAGTAATTACTAAAATATAAAATGCATAGATAAACCCACCAACAAGTTAATCTGTGAGTATTTAACTACATATATTGCACAATAAGTAACAACGACAAACCCAAAACTGTTTTAATGCCATTGATGTTAGCATCAGCACTTCTTCTCAGTATGTGTTGTCCCTCACTGAAACAGCCTCTCCAAAGCCACCATTCAGTCCCAAACCATACATGCGTTCAAGAAAGGACTTGATTGTGACTGGGCCAATGCAGAGTGCAGGCTACCCTGGGATGCCAAACCAAAGGCATATCACGCCACCAGCAAGATGTTCTACAGGAGGCTCAACACCATCTTATCTTTCTGGGCATGCGATTTAAGGTAATTTTAAGGTAAAGAAGCAGAATTTACAACAAAATGAGAAAGGGTAATTTTGACTTGGGTTCCCCCTGTTCCTGGTTTAATCTATTTTAACCTTCATTTAACCTGGTTTTAATCTATCCATGAAGGGGTTCAGGATTTTCTAGCATTATAAAAAACAAATATAGAAAAAATAAATATGAAAAATTGTTTTCAACTGAAAGTAATACGCAGCATTAAAACTTAAAACGAACATAAATTATGTCGCATATGACGGTTTCACCTCCTCCTAATACCTAGTTCTTTACACTAAAGTATTTTAGCAATTTCAACTATTTATTCTACGGCCTTTGTGAATCAAGGATCATTCTTAAGGAATTTTTAATTTTTTTTTAAGTTTTAGTGTAAAGAGCGAGGTACTGACGAGGAGGCGAACCCCCTCATATACGTAATAATAAATCTACACATATAGAAGTTCATTATGTAAGTTAATCTTAGTGTTGTATATTTTTATTAATAAGAACGTTCGTAAAAAATTAAAAGTTCTGGTTGCCTTTTTAAGCAATCAAAAAATAGGTAACTAGTTTGGAAGAGGGAGATGGCCAGAAACCCATCTGCGCTCGTGCCTGATCTAGAACAAATTATTCTAACTGGAATTAGTGTAACTTTATTTCGTATCCATTGATTTAATAAATTTTTAAGGTCTTCCACCAAGGCCGTATACAGCAGGGTGGTTACGGGGTCTGAACATAGTCGCTTTTAGAGTTTTTTTTTTTTGACAATTCATCCGGGCTCTGTGGATTCAACAAAAATGATACATTGTTTGAGACGTAACCATTTTAGGTTGCTTCATCATCTTCTACTTTTTTTTATGTTAACCGTAGATCATTTCATGTAATTTACCGTGCGCAAAAGGTTTTGGCTTATTAACTGTTTACGAAAATGAACGGCAAGTAAGTAAAGAGTGATCATTGAAATTGCCCCAACTCAACTGAAATGATAATTTTGATAACGATATTTGCATAGAATTATTTTTTATGGTGGATGTAAAGTTAATATGGCTTAAGGTTTCCTATAAATTTCTTAGAATACGAAAATTTATATTAAAATAAATACTCGAGAAAAGAGGTTTCAAGTATCTACCTAAAAAATACGATAAGTACCTATTTTTCTAAAGAAGGATGTTTTTTGGTTCTAGGTGTTTATCCCCCCTCCTGGAAAATACCCTGCTGGAAAATACTCCCCCCGGAAAATACCTTTCCCTGCGGAAAATAACCGCCCCCTGTGGAAAATAACCACCCCCTGTGGAAAACAGCCGCCCTCTGCGGAAAATACACCCCCCCCCATGTGGAAAATAGCCTCCCCCCTGCAAAAAATACCCCCCTCCCCGCGGAAAATACCCCTCTAATGGAAAATATCTCCCCAGAAAAACATCCTCAGTGAAAGGAAATAATTCTCAAAAATTTACTCCTCAATGAAAATTTCCGAGACATCCCCCCCCCCTGCAGAAAACTCCCCCGCAAAAACGTCTTCATGTTTTCCCATAATAAATGTTATCTGTAAGTAACGAACAAATTACAAAACTTTGGCACTTAAACTCTTACAATGGGGTTCTCTGATTGTTTTCTAGTTTGGGACGGAGGGAGATACCTCAAAGGGCACATTTTAATGCGAAAACATCCCAAATCTCATCGAGTCATCAGATAAATACAGAATCAGTTCTAAGGGAGAGACGAGGGGAGGTTGAAGGTAGAAATTAATTAACTATTGGAAGTTGAAACAATTTCAGAAACTAGCACATCAAAATGCGAAGTCATATTCATCTAAATATCGAAAGAAAAGAAACATCAGAAATTTGCGTCTTTTATTTATTTATTTTATTACAACTTTGATATTGACAACACAAACAATTAAGTTGTAATATCCTATCACCTTCTTCAAAAGTCCGCCCCCTGCGGAAAACAGCCGCCCTCTGCGGAAAATACCCCCCCCCCATGTGGAAAATAGCCTCCCCCCTGCAAAAAATACCCCCCCTCCCCGCGGAAAATATCTCCCCAGAAAAACATCCTCAATGAAAGGAAATAATTCTCAAAAATTTACTCCTCACTGAAAATTTCCGAGACACCCCCCCCCCCCTGCAGAAAACTCCCCCGCAAAAATGTCTTCATGTTTTCCCATAATAAATGTTATCTGTAAGTTACGAACAAATTACAAAACTTTGGCACTTAAACTCTTACAATGGGGTTCTCTGATTGTTTTCTAGTTTGGGACGGAGGGAGATACTTCAAAGGGCACATTTTAATGCGAAAACATCCCAACTCTCATTGAGTCATCAGATAAATACAGAATCAGTTCTAAGGGAGAGACGAGGGGAGGGTGAAGGTAGAAATTAATTAACTATTGGAAGTTGAAACAATATCAGAAACTAGCACATCGAAATGGGAAGTCATATTCATCTAAATATTGAAAGAAAAGAAATATCAGAAATTTGCGTCTTTTATTTATTTATTTTATTACAACTTTGATATTGACAACACAAACAATTAAGTTGTAATATCCTATCACCTTCTTCAAAAGTGACATAATCGACTTATTTTTAAGCGGAAAATCTGTTTCGGGCTGTCATAATATTTTATAACCAGCAGAAATATTGCTTTAATAGATTGATAGCTTTGTGAGGTTAGCTGCGTGAATGAACTAAGGGTGAGTTCCGAAAGCCAATTATAATTAGTGATAGTTTTTTATCAGTTATTAATTTCATTTTAAACCTGAGATAACAAAAAAAAATGTAACCTATTTTCAATGTTGTAAGGGCAACAAGGGGCTACAGCTATAGGAGCATCTACTAACTATGCCTATAACTAAATCGACTCTTAGTGCTTATCAAACAGTTCGTGGTACCGAACTGCAGTAAGGAGCGACCCGGCTCAATAGTAAACGAAGCTCTAAAAATCGGAATTTTGATACTAAAAGATACATCAAAAGAATCGGATTTTTATGCTGATTTTAAATATATAAGTTTCATCAAAAGTTACGAGCCTAAGAAAACTTGCTGTATTTTGGAAAATAGAGGAAACACCCACTAAAAGTCATAAAATCTTAACGAAAGCCACACCATCACATTCAGCGTATCAGAGAACCCTATAGCAAAAATTTCAAGCTCCTAGCTACAAAAATGTCGAATATCGTATTTTTTGCCAGAAGACAGATCACAGAGGGCTCATTCTAACGAAAATGAGAAATTCTAGTGCCCTTTTTAAGTGACCAAAACAATTGGAGGGCACCTAGGCCCCCTCCCACGCTTGTTTTTTCCCAAAGCCAACGGATCAAAATTTTGAGATAGCCATTTTGTTCCGCATAGTCGAAAACCATAACAACTATGTCTTTGGGGATGCCTTACTCCCTCTAAGTCCCGGGGGAGGGCCTACAAGTTACAAACTTTGACCAGTGTTTACATATAGTACTGGTTATAGGGAAGTGTACAGACGTTTTCAGGGGATATTTTTGGCTTAGGGGTGAGGTTGAGGGGAGGGGATGGGGCCATGTGGGAGGATCTTTCCTTCGAGGAATATGTCATGGGGGAAGGGAAATTCAATGAAAAGGGCGCGGGATTTTCTAGCATTACTTTAAAAAAAAAATAATGAGAAAATAAACACGAAAAAGTTTTTTTTTTCAATTGAAAGTAAGGATTAACATTAAAACTTGAAACGGACAGAGATTATTACGCATATGAGGGGCTCTAAAAATACTTTAGCATAAAGAGCGAGATATTTAGGAGGAGATAAATACCTCACTCTTTTTGCTAAAGTATTTTTAGTAATTTCAACTATTTATTCTACGGCCTTTCTGATTCAGGGGTCATTCTAAGTCGTAAAGAGCGACGTATTAACGAGGGGACAAACCTCCTCATATACACAATAAAAATAAAAGAATATAAAAGTTTGTTACGTAAGTTAATTTTTAAGTAACGTATATTTTTTACTAATAAAAACGTTCGTTAAAAATTAAAAGTTCTAGTTGCCGTTTTAAGTAACCGAAAAACTGGAGGGCAACTAGGCCTCCTTCCCCACCCCTTATTTTTCAAAATCGTCTGATCAAAAGTAAGAGAAAGCCATTTAGCCAAAAAAAAGTATTAACATGCAAATTTCATTTTGATAATTTATGTGCGGAGAGCCAAAATGAAACATGCATTAATTCAAAAACGTTCAGAAAAAAACTAGTCTTTTTAACACAAAGTAAGGAGCGACATTAAAACTTAAAACGAATAGAAATTACTCCGTATATGAAATGGGTTGTCCCCTCCACAGCGCCTCGCTCTTTACGCTAAAGTTTGGCTCTTTCTTACAACACTACTTTTTAAAACAATAAAAAACTAGCGTAAAGAGCGAGGCGTTGAGGATGGGACAACCCATTTCATATACGTAGTAATTTCTGTTCGTTTTAAGTTTTGATATCGCTCCTTAATTTCAGTTTAAAAAAAACTAGTTTTTTTTTATTATCCCATAAAAGTCGTATTCCTTCAAGTGAAGACTCAAAAGATATACAAAACCCTGTGAGTTAAAGCAGGTAAACGAAGAAGTCACAGATCGAGGAGTCTCATCGAAGATCTCGTTGCATAGATCGAGGATTGTGCAAAAGAGTCCTGAAGCATTTTGCACACACAAAAGACGCAAAGTGAAAAAATCCCTCAAAACTGTGGGTTTGAGCGATGGGAAAATTGGATTTACACTTTTGAAACGATGTTAAAGCCTTTTATTAGTAGCACAGATATTTTGAGCGAGAAGCTGGTGTGCATCAGTATTCTATATCGGTTATTCATGCCCAAAGTTATTACTTAATGTCAAAAATGGGGTTAACTTGATTCGGTCAAGCTATTTTCTGAGGGTCCAGCCATGGAAAAGCGTATTTTTGGCTTGAAATTCATAATTTCATGCTTTAAAACAACAGGAAAATTCATTATCTTATGCTATATTACCCTGAGCCTCCCTGGGCATGAAATTTTTAAAGCCTTGATAACCTTGACATATTTTAATGACTTGTGCCCCTTTCGAAATGTTTGCGGTGCATCACAACATCGGCTAAATATTTATCTTCATAGTGTGACTGATAGAAATAAAAATCTTTCAACTAATTTTAAAAGAATATATCGTTAAAATAAAGTTTTACTAAATTACGGAAAGATAAAAAATCAACTAAACATGGATGAATAACATTTGTAAACTATAAATTGAAAATATTGCGTTAAAAAAACAATCAAGAGAAATCGCGTAGCAGTATGAAAATGATTAATTTAACTGTCAAAGAACTGATCTGATTAATTCTCAAATCAAAACACAGAAAAATACACCTTTCTGGTTTCGGATCTAACATTCCCATAAACCCGTAGGGAGATGTCAGGATAATTTAGTGTTTGATTATCAAGTGCTTGTTTCAATACATTTCAATATGCTTTAGCTAAACTAGGTTTTGAGTTACTTGGCATTCAATGGCTGATTTTTTAAACAGTTAAATATGGAAATTCAAATTGTTAGAACTTACGAATTTGCTACCAAGGAACTAATTAATTTAAATTGCTTTCTTTTAATTATTTGAAAAATAAAAACAATTTTCCTTCCGATGATGTTTCAAGGCTACAAAACCCATTTTGCCTTATTTCTATTCTTATCAATTGGCTATTTATGCCAAAAAATGTTGAAATTTTCAATGTAAATCCTTGCGTAGCTACAGCACTTTTGGGACGGGATTGAAATCCTTAGCTCAGATTCGAACAGTTTTTCCATCTTAAGCAAAAAAAAAAATTTTACGCAGGAAGCACTGATTTTGTCTCCCTTTTTTCATCCAAGTGGTATACATATCAAATCAGTGGTCAAATAATGTTGAAAGAGCTCATTTGAGCGAAAATTTAGTTTTTTTTTTGTTAAGTAAAAAGAGATCATACCCCAGCAAAGGCGCGTTTTCTGGAAATTTTATGACACGAACGATCGATTATCGGCAAAATATACCGGTCAAGAGAATCAAATAGCAGGGAAATACAAATTCTAAGATAACCAGTCGAGTTTTCAAGGTCTAAACTTTCAACTAGTGGTTTCAAGCACTCCGTCTTGAAAAATGAGGAAAATCACGTTATTGCATTGTTAGCATGTATATTATTATTTATTTCTAATTCTTTTTTTCTGTCGGAGCTAAGAGTATAAACCTAATAACTTGAAGATTTCAATGAAACATGTCTATTGTTCTGTTATAACGTATTTAATCATCCTTACGTCCAGATATACGTCCTTACGCATTTTATATATTTTTACATGCAAATAAGTGTGTGAAGCTAATCAATTAACCCACAAATCAAAACGTTATGTGAAAAAAAAAAGTATTCCCAGGGTTAATTTTAGTTGTACCGGAAACATCAGAGCACTTTTATGTGATTTCTATATCTTTTAATAATATATCATAGATTACAGCCAGGGTTCATTGAGGTGAACGGAGGTATATTCAGGCCCATTCCACTTTATGCAGAAGGAAAAATAAAATCCGTCCTTTTCAATCAAATATTGCCCATTTTTCATTTTTAAACATTTTCCATGACAGGGCCTATTCAGAGCCGTTCATCGTGGGGAGGGGCAACGAGGGCAGCTGACCCAGGCACTGTGACTGGGGGAGGAGGCTGTGTTTGGGTATTTGACCACTTTGATCAAATTTTTCAATTTGTTTCAGCTTTTTTTTTATTATATTTGAGGAGGAGGCACCACAATTAATTTTCCCCTAGCACCACCGACACTAGGCACGGTTCTGGTCCTAGCGCTTTCATCCCACTAGGATAAGCCTAGACACGAGATTTTTCTTAGATAGAATACAAAATTTTAAATTTTAAACACTCATTAAAAACAGCGTGGACCCCTAACCTAAAGTAGTCCGGAGTGAACGCCTAACCATACTAAAGACTCGCATACCCACATAAGAAAATAAGATAAAATAACAGTTAAGCTAGGCTAGACTGTCTTGAGCTGATTCAGTCCAAGTGAGTACATAGGTAGTATTAAAGGGGGGGATCCAAAATTTTTGAAAAGAATATGTAAATTAGACACTAGTAAAATTGCAAGCGATATGATCGATTGCTCAAAATCCTGTAGATTTAAAAGACAAAATTGATTCAAAAACCCAATACACACAAAAACCTTTTTGATCCTCTATTTTTTTATTATCTTTATTATTCAAAGCAAATGGTTTTTTTTTCAAGGGTCGGCGACTATCCCTTGAATTTTGCTAAGAGTTACAAGCAAAATAAAATGAGGATTGGTTGCAGCATTAGAAATTGCTCAGCTACATATTGAGATAAAGAAATTACGGTTTGACTGATTATATCTGAGACTATCAGTACCTTTCTATGATTAATATACTATTCAAAGATAAATTTTTTTAAACAGACAGTCATAGGAGCTCAATACAAATTCAACACATACCAGATATTTTATCCCCATGGTTATGACCAGAAGTAACCTCTGGAGAACTGTCTCCCAAACTATTCTGAAACATAACTTGAAGAAGCATATATACCCAAAAGTCAATTAATTAAAACAACCCAATAGTCAGAAGTGTCAAAAAATAACTGGTAAGGCCCAGGTGAATATTCAGTTAAATCGATAACCTAATAAATGCAGCGATTTATCAGGCCTGTTATTCCTGACACAAATACGGAACTAAAATTACGCTTGCAAATTAAGCAAACAGTCAATTATTTCCTTGAAGAACAAGGTAAGACAGTTTCAAAAATACAGACCAATCTTTAATTAAGTTCTTGGTTATCCAACTTTATAAAATTACTCCACCATAATGAGCAAAAAAAAGCCTGAATGATTTTGCTATTCAGGAGAGTGGGCATGTTCTGTGGAGATCCAAATAATGAGTCTATTTTGTCTTTTTTACCAAGAAACAGCTGAAAGAGATATATTTGGGTGACTTTTCATTTAGGTGGGGGGCCACAAATGCAACTTTAGCGGTCTTGTTTTTTGCAATTATTGGAGAATGAATACTACGCAATGGACGCAATGGAAAAGAACAAGGGCTACAGGACAGCCTGACCTTCCTTCAGGGAAGGGAGGTGTAACTTAAAGCAGCAAAATATTACTTGGTGTAAAAGAAAGGAGCAATATGAAAACAATACTAGAAACTGGCAAATTTGAAAGAGAAGCAACAAACTTCAAATTTCCTCCCTTCCCGTACATATATATGGCTCAGAGCTCTGTATATTCCTTGTGCAATCAAAATTGTAATCTAGACACATTTATGCAAAGCAGAAGCATTTCGCACTTTAGACAGGAAAGATAAAGCCAAAGTTCCTTCCCAAGAGTCTCCAAGAAAGGAAGGGGTACTACTTTATTTAACCAACATTTCTTGAACAAGTAAATATTGATCTACAATTTCAAATTTTTAGTGGAGCTAAAAGTCCCCCTTGACAGAAAGTCGGATCAAGAAATCGGTTGCATTTGTTTTGTCTTAGTTGTAAGAAAAAACATAATTTCTGCGAGAATTTCAGAATTTCCACAAGAATTCTCTTGACAGAAAGTCGATCAAGAAAATTGGTCGTATTTGTTTTGTGTTAATTAAAAAAAGAAGAAGAATAATTCAGAATTTCCCCAAGAATTCTTTTGTCACTTACATAATTGTTCTTTTTTTTGTTAAACCAAAGCTAGCTGTTTTTTAATATACTTCATCTTTTTTACTTTTTTAACCCCCCCCCCTCATTCAGATAAATTTATGCGTAGGTACATGGGATGTTATGCATGAAGTAAAGCAAAATTTAAGACAACCAATGAAAATAAGCATCAATTAACAAAACCACAAAATTAATGGTTTTATTGTAAAGGATGCCGCGTTCAATACTACTAATACTACGAACGGGTGGTTCCCAAAATCGCCACGATCTTTTTGCCCACGGCTCAAAATGCCCACGATTGGATAAATTTTAGGTTTCAGTCCTTAATTGGGGATGATACGAAGGGTTGTTCACTCCCCAGACCCGTGTGTACCGGGTGCCGGTACAGGGAGGGTTCCGGGATTGTGCCATTTCATTCTAGACAGGGTAAAACTGACAAAAGTGGAAGGTCCCGGGTGGGTGCCATTTCATGCTAGACAATGTAAAAACTGACAAAAGTGGAAGGTGCCAGGTGGGTGACGGGAGGTGCCGAGAATGAGTGTACACCGGGTGCTGGGGCCGGGAGGGTGCCATTTCATCCTAGACAGGGTAAAAATATGGAATTCATAAGGTCAGCTTTGGTTTAAAATTTTAATCGAAACGAGCGGGCATTGCTAATCTGTTTTGAACTGACACATTTCGGAATCAGTGCGCAAGGTTCATCGTAATTTATATTTCTGGGGAAAATCGAACAATACCGAGGTGAGAGGGGCTCCTGGTTGTTACAGCAAGAGATTTATCGCCGTTCTTAAAGACCCCAACAAGAATTTCTGCATCGGCCTTGCTAGCTGTAACGACTCACCAATTATCTTTTCCGG